>NC_048284.1:34032881-34225381 GCF_009762535.1 Notolabrus celidotus | reverse complement strand
GTGTGTTGTTTGCCACACAGAGGGAGAGCTGGGGTCGCACACTGTAGTATTAGTCCTGTTGAGGGTGTTGGTGTGGAGAAGTAAACAGATTCAGACAAATCACGTTATTTCTGCTAACCTGCTCGTGTGGACGCACAGACCGCTGTTACACAATCTAAACATGTCCACGGTTTACAAAGAGAGCACATCCATCGCCTGGAGAATAAGTCTGAACACATAAAGAAGAAACATGCAGACCACCAATCCCTCCACCCTCACAAAATCATTAGTCATCTACTAGAGGAACCAGCACCACAGTGCTCTCTCTCTCTCTCTCTCTCACACACACACACACACACACACACACACACACATGCTCTTAAACACATTGGCTACAGTGTTTCCGTTCCCAATGTTTCCCATGGGCCCAGTATAATCTTTCTGACTCAGGTGGAAGCATGCATTATAAATCTGGGTGGTCCCTTTATGGTTTGTTGCTGTGTAAATAACAGCCAATGTTAACTTGATTAATCTGCAGGAAGTAAAACCAGAAGATGTTCTTCAGCCAGATTAGAAACAACTCTGCAACACAACAGGCTCTGAATTGTTAAGTCATCCATCCATCCATTTTCTTCTGTTTATCCGGGGTCAGGTCTGGGAGGTAGCAGTCCAAGTAAATTGACCCAGACATCCCTCTCCCCAGCAACACTTTCCAGCTCCTCCTGGGGAATCCTGAGGCAATCCCAGACCAGGCGGGAGATATAATCTCTCCACCAAGTTCTGGGTCTACCCCGGGGCCTTCTCCCAGTTGGACATGCCTCTAAAGAGCTGGTCCACTGTCCCACAGCCAGGACGAAAACCACATTGTTCCTCCTGTATCCGAGGTTCGACCTCAGGTTGGAGCTTCCTTTCCAGCACCCTGTAGTAGACTTTTCCAGGGAGGCTGAGAAGTGTGATACCCCGATAATTGGAGCACACTCTCCGGTCCCCTTTTTGAAAAATGGGAACCACGACCAGACACCAGTCTGCCACTCAACAGGCACTGTCCCAGACCTCCACGCGACACTAAAGAGACGTCAGCCAAGACAACCCAACAATGTTCAGAGTCTTCAGCATCTCAGGACGAATCTCATCCACCCATGGCACCTTGCCGCTGAGGAGCTTTTTGACTACTTCAGTGACCTCTGCCAAGGAAATGGAAAATGGAAGAGGCTTCCCCTGGGTCTTCAGACTCTGCCCCCTCGGACGAGGACGTGTCGGCTGGATTTAGGAGTTCCTCAAAGTTTTCCTTCCACCATACAACGATATCCCCAGTCTTGGTCCGCAGTTCTCCACCCCTGCTGAAAACAGCCTGGGTCCAGCCCTGCTTTGCCTTCCTGAGCCGCCGGACAGTCTGCCAGAACCTCCTTGGGGCAAACCGACAGTCCTTCTCCATGGCCTCCCTGAACTCCTCCCACACCCAGGTTTTTGCTTCCGCAACCACCAATGCTGCAGCCCTCCTAGCAACCCGGTACCTGTCAGCCGCCTCCAGAGACCCCTGGGCTAGCCAAACCTGAAAGGCCTCCTTCTTCAGCCTGACGGCTTCCCTCACCGCTGGTGTCCACCACCGGGTTTGAGGGTTACCGCCACGACAGGCACCGATGGCCTTCAGGCCACAACTTCTAGTAGCCGCATTCACAATGGAGGCCTTGAACATGGCCCATTCAGATTCCATGCCCCCAACCAGGCATGGACATGCCATCTGGCGTACCAGGCAATGACCGGCGGGCGGACGCACATTTTTGGGCCGGCCCTGGGCTGTCAGAATTTAACCCAAAAAGTATATTGTCACAGCTACTGTTTGTCAAATGTTTTCAGTGCAGATGTTCCTAATTCCTACAGTGTTGACAGTCAGTGTGTCATGATCCTCATCATGGCAGCCCTCTCCTCTCCCTCTTTGTGTGTGTTTTGTCATTTCCCTGTCTGTTGCTCCTCCTCCTGTGTCTCTTCCCCTTGTTTGTGTCTTGTGGGTGAATGTGGGCGGGGTTTCCATTCTGCAGGCAGCACCAGGTGAAGCCACTCAATAATCAACCCTCTACTATAAAGACTCCGGATTCTCTCCTACTCGTTGCCAGATCGTACTTCAGTTTTTCAGTGGTATACTGAGTTCGTGGCTCCTCAAGCATGTTTTTGTTTTGCTTGTCTTTGTGTGTGTCAAGCTGACGTCCTTGTGTGTTTTCATCTAGATTCAGAGTTTGCCGTGCATGCTTCCTGCTCTCGTGCTGATCGCTTCCCTGTCTGCTGCTGAACCTGCCTGCCTTTGCCTGAGCTCCAGTTACCCTCTGTGGAAGGACACTGGAAAGAGGGACTGCTCCACTCGTTACCCAAGGCGCCATTACCACGGAGTTCACTCTAAATAAACACTTGTATTTTCACAATCCAGCTTGCCTGAGTTCTGCATTTGGGTCCAGTCCTAGTGACAATCATAACAGAGTGAAGGCATCAGTGAGCGGCACGCAGTGCAGCAGGAGGGAGGGGCTGAGGTGTGTGAGTGAGAGTGTGTGTGAGCTTGAAGGACGAGAGACAGCACAGGAGAAGTTGTTAGTTCTTTCATTTAATCATGTTTGTTTTGTTAGTGGGCGTGGTCACGGCCGACAGTGACCAGTTAATAAAGCTCTTGTGTTCACTAATCGGCTCGTCATCATTGCAGCGTCCGGACGGACGTTACAATATTATAAATCATTTTTATCGACCGCGATGAGCCATTTGTTGATTTATGAAAAAACAATGAAATCTCTCAGCCTCCCTCGGCCCACCCCTCCCCTCCTGCTTGACCCAGGTTATCAAATGTTGCCATTAGAGCTGACAGGAGTTGGAGAG
Organism: Notolabrus celidotus; assembly: GCF_009762535.1. Classification (NCBI taxonomy): domain Eukaryota; kingdom Metazoa; phylum Chordata; class Actinopteri; order Labriformes; family Labridae; genus Notolabrus; species Notolabrus celidotus. The sequence goes on along the minus strand of NC_048284.1, from coordinate 34,222,543 downwards.
AAGTGAGTGGAAATGGATAAACAACAAAAGCGCAAGGGGGGGGGGGTGCAGAAAAGCTGCAAGAAAAAAAGCTAAAAACAAGTGGACGCAGCAAAATATAAAATATATATCCATTTTTTAACATGGTTACTCTCTTCCATGTAGGCTGCTGTGCTTTATTTTAATTTTTGAAACAACACGATGTGCACATATATCCTCTGTCGTGTGCTTTCGCATATCGTATAAATACTCATGGTGGGCCGCCATAGCCAAAAATGTCAGGGCCATTTTTTGGTCCCAGTCCAGCCCTGCCTCGAACCTCCCCCCCCAGGATGCACGAGAAATCATTCCAGAGGTGGGAATTGAAGACCTCCCGGACAGGGGCAGCCAGGTGGTGAGTTGGATTGGAGTGTCCAAAACATGCGGCAGCAGATCAGATGATACGACTTCAAAGTCGATCATCGAACTTTGGCCTCGGGTGGTCTGGTACCAGGTACACTTATGAACCACCCTATGCTCGAACATGGTGTTTGTTATGGACAGTCCATGCCTAGCACAGAAATAACAGAACACCACTCAGGGTTCAGATCGGGCAGGCCGTTCCTCCCAACACCCCTCTCCTGGTGTCTCCATCATTGCCCATGTGGGCGTTGAAGTCTCCCAGAAGACCAGTGGAGTCCCCAGCCGGGATCCCTTCCAGAACCCCATCCAGAGACTTCAAGAAGGCCGTGTACTCTGAACTGCCATTTGGTGCATGTACAAATGACAGTCAGAGCCTTCCGCAACCTTAAGCTGCAGGGAGGCGACCCTCCAGGGAAAACTCCAATACCGGAGCGCTTAGCCGGGGGCTTTTGAGCATCCCCACACGCGCCTGGCTCCTCTCCCCCTGAGGAACTCTGGAATAGGAGAGAGTCCAGCCCCTCTCCAGGAGTTTGGTTCCAGAGCCAGAGCAGTGTGTGGTGGCAAGCCCAACTATATCTAGCTGGTATCTCTCCACCTCCCGCACTAACTCCAGCACCGAGCCCCATGGAGGAGAGACCGCCCACCAGACGCTCGCCATCCAGCTCCCCCCAGGTCTGACGATTGGCCTCAAAACAGCTCTTCAGAAACAGATGGGTGACGTCACGGATCCTACGTCCATATTTTATACAGTCTATGGTTTATACTCAGAAATGTGAAACAAGTGAGGGATTATGTATGATTAGCAGGTAGTTATGGGAAATAGAATCCAGGCAGGGTGAGACAAGACAAGAAGCTAACGATACATTATCCTGCTTATTACCCGGCTACCAACTAAAGCTACAAACACATTATTAAAAAACATTGATTAAAGATGATTTTATTGATTTAAATGATTCATGTTTACAGTTTTTATAAATAGTCCCAGTGATTCCTCGTCAGTGATCGTTCCATGGTGATGGATTCTTCTCTGCCTGTTGTGGTGGATTGAACATGAAACTGTCCTCATTCAGCTCTCCTTCTTCTCTGAGCTCTGTGGTTCACACACCTTTAAAAAGAAACTAATGTCACAACTTTGAACCCTGCTGCTATCATCACCACCGCTCATGGTTTAACTTTCTTTGTAGAGATCACTAACCTAAAGTTTCTCTCACCTGCTCCACTCCATCATATTGATGGACAGGATCCAAGATGAAAATGTCTGTAACCTGCTGATTTAGCATGCTAACTGAAGCTAACGGTTTCCCCTCACCTTACGGTCTATGGTGTCAACAAGCAGAAGCTAAATGTGTCTGAACTCTTTTCTGTGGATTGATTTGACATGACGTGTGATCAGTTTGTCTCTGGTGTTGCTCATGTTAGTGAAAGTTAATAACCATGGTCAAAGGGTTGTCAAGGGGTTTGTACCAATCAGAATCAAGCATCTCAGACAACCGGAAGATCAGTAAGAGAGCTGGGTAATAGAAAAGTTCGATGATTGTTCCTTTCTGTTTGGCTGCAGCAGTTTTGAGTTGTTGCTCACTTTCATGTCTTTTTATTTTATCACACAACAAATATTTGTAAAAGTTGTTGTTCTGAGTGAGAGCAGACTCCACGGTTATTTTCAGCTAATAAATGCTTCACACTGGTGCCTTACTTTTACCCACAGAGCTCTCTCACAAACGTGTCATGGTGAGCAGCAGACACGCAGCAACATTAACATCTACATGAACTTTATAATGTTACCACTATAAACGTTGAGCACCTGCTGTACGACCCAGTAACACCTGGCTCCAATCCAGTCCAAACCACCTCTTCCACTCTGCACTTGGCTTGCACAGTCGCTCAGCCATGAGCAATTCAACAGGAGCAGCACAGAGGACTGGTCTTGTTAACACACTGATGTGAAGCAGCTTCGTAACAGATTATGAATTTAAATCCAGGTGATTGGAGAATAAGTTAAGGCTCCTGATGAGCCGTTATGAGCTGCGACACCGTCAAGATATTTATGGACAAAGAGGGAAGTGTCATCCCCCTGAGGATGAGTTAATGGCAGGTCATATCATTTTACAACACTTTGGTCTGGTGAGCTGCCAGCTGCGATGCAATGCAGTAATGTGAACCTGTGGTTATTTTTCCAGACGGACACCCAGGCCGTCCCCTGCTGAATATGTGCAGCCTGTGACATTGAAGAATTAATGGATACATAAAACAAGAGTTACATGATCTTCGCCTGGGGCATGTAGAAGTGTTAGGCGATATATGGTTATTGATTTTGGCCTCTGCCACCACGACGACCTCGATACTTCCTATGACCTTTCTTGTGGAATCAAGCTGAGGTCGACTTGAGGTTTCTTGCTGTGACAAACAGCTTGTCACAGGCGTCGTGAAGAGGGAGAGCCAATGTAGACTCATTTAGGAGGACTAGGAAGATATCTTAACTCTAGCTGTACAGGAATATTCAGCAGGGTCAGGCTTTGTGGACATGATGAGACATTTAATCAACAACTGCTTAAACACAACACAATTTCTAATGCACTTTATTTCATACACTAAATTGCTGCAGTGGTTAACACTGTTGCCTCACAGCAAGAAGGTTCCCAGTACGCATGTTCTCCCTGTGCACGTGTGGGTTCTCCCCAGGTACTCTAGCTTCATTCCATGGTCCATTAACATGCTTGTCAGTTAAATTGGTCATTCTCAATCGCTTTAGGTGAAGCTGTGTGTCACAGGACTTCCACCAGATCCGTGTCTGGTCCGTCTGTGATCATCTGCGGTCCAGCTCCGTGCTCTCTCGTCCATCAACACCCACTGACTGTGTTTTCAGAACGCAGCACAGAGCAGGACCGCCGGACAGCTGGAGTCATGTGACCGAGGTTTTCCCACATTAATCACTGAATCAAGGATTCTCCTCCTCCTCCTCTCCTCATCCATGTTGTCTTTCTGGTCCTCTGAAAACCTCTGACCTGTTGACTCCAGGTCTGGCTCCGCTCATCATGACTTTGGTTTCTTGTTGTAGTTAAGTGAAATACGATCTGGTGATAACACAGAGTGTTTTATTCTGAAAATTAACCGGATGTTTTCATTTTGTTTTGGTGAAACCTGACTTCCTGTCCCGCTCCATCTGCTCTGTTGAGATTGATGCGCCGTGCTCCGGCAAAAATAGAAGTCTTGTGTATCTGATCCGGAGGGCTCCGACCTGCTGGATCAGCCGGATGGCAGCTGAGCAGATCCAGTGGAAGTTAACACATTGACTAGAATAGAAACCTATCAGATCCGGTGCTGTGACGGATCGGAGATGGACTGGACACGGATCTGGTGGACTCTGGCGGTGTGTCTCTGCTTGTTAGCCCTGTGATGGACTGGCAACGTGTCCAGGGAGCCTCTCGCCCAATGACAGCTGCACACATTATAAAGGGTGTCCTCAAGCGGCAGCCTCCAGTCTTTAAAGATGAAGCCCATGCAGAAGTGTTATAAACTGCAGTTCATGAAGCGTCCACTTGAGGCTGACTGCAGAAACACCAGAAACCACATACACACCCATTCAAAGAAGACGATCTTTACAACATTAATAAACATGTTTACAGCCTGGTTCAAAAGACAAGTGTAGTCTGCATAGCTCATTTCTCTATCAGCACAAACTGTAGGGGGGGATTTTTTTTTATGGTTTAGAGCAGGGGTGTCCAAACTTTTTTCAAAGAGGGCCACATATGATGTTGTCAGAATACCTCAGGGCCAGTGGCTCCTACTGAGACTTAGGAATCATCAAAGTTATATATGAAATCTTGATCTAATAACAATTATTTTACATTTTTTTCTCAGTAAATCATTAACTAGGTAGTCCTCAGTTCTTGTAGCAAAGTAAACATCAGCAAACTTTATCTTCTTCTTGAGAAAGAGGTTTTTCATTAGGGTCGGGCAATGTGGGAAAATATTGTCTCATTTTTTTCCTATGGCAGGATCACAATCTGGATTTAATCACACTTCTATTTCATGTTGTTTTTAAGACCTTTCTGACCAGCAGGCAACCATTTAAGAACTATATAATTCTTGTCCTGCATTCTGAACATTTTTTATGCACCAAATTTTGCCTTTTCTGCACAATTTCATAATTTTGATCTTATCTTGTGTCCTCTTTTGTGTCTTCTGAACTTTTATTGACATTCTCACATCGTGATGAAAACATTCATTTGAAAACCTGTCAACTTTAAGAGTTCTTGTGTTTCTTCTTTATTGCTTTCTTGCAGAATTCTCAGTGCCTTGGCTTTTATACAAGTAGTCCATATGGAGCTTTTTTAAATGTTTCTGGATTGACTTTAGTTTTGTTTGTGCGCTTGAAAGAAACTGCAAATGTTCAGATGATTCAGAAGGAGATTAATTTCTTTGCTATAATAACACAATTTAGGATGGAAGCTTGGGGCCATAAATTAAGGGACCTTGGGCCGCAATTGGCCCCCGGGCCGTACTTTGGACACCCCTGGTTTAGAGTCTTAATCCTTTGGAAGAAGATCAGAGATGAAGTGATAATTAAAGGGTATTTAAAATAATCCTTCCCAATTAAAAAACAGACCAAACAGACAAAAAACATTCCATTCCTCTTTTTAGCTGCTTACTCCGCCCCTTAAATGGACGCAAACTCATCTTTCAACCTTAGTTTTTATTTCTGTAACTAAAAACTTTTAATTTATTTTAGAAAACTGAGTTTTAATGAAGTTTCATAACTTATTTTACTTCCTTTCTTCCTTCATCTTATATTTTAAAATATTTTATGTTTTCATGCTTATGTTTGTTTGAGAATATATTTCAAATTTGATATTTTCTGACGAGGTATGGCGTTAAGTTGATATTGGATCTACAATAAGATGTTGGGCATATGTGCACCCTGCGGGGGCATCAAGAGGTCTGAGCCAGCTTTGGGCTGCAAGTGGACACAGAAAAGATTCAACGTGAGGCTTAATCCTTGGGAAGGATCCTGGCGGGATAGTAAGACTCTGCAAGTTACGGACTTCAGAGCAGTGAAGGGGGCTGATTATTTATAGTAATCCTTTCTAATTTAAATACATAATAAGACCCAACACTTTTTACCATGTAGGTTACAGAGAGAGAGAGAGTAGATCAAACTTAACTGGCTGTATATAAAATGTAATGTTCAAAGTGTTTGCTGTATGTTTTTGTTGATTGTTACTGTTCTGGTTTTTGTTATTGACTGTATAAAGCACTTTGAATTGCTCTTTGTATGAATGATGCTTTATAAATAAACTTGCCTTTCCTTGCCTGTAGTCACTTATTTTTTAAGACATTAAACCCACTTGTTTTGCTGAAAGGGATATTTCCGTTTTTTTGAAGTGGGGTTGTATGAGTTACAGTACATTAGTGCTCCTGTTAGCCACAGTGCGTGCCGGTGAGCTCTTTCCCTTTAATGAGAGAATTCCCAGAGGACCGGCAGATTAGTTAGGCTATTTTCTCTGCAGACGGGGCCTCCTATTTCATGTTATTTCCTTAAAGTTGAGAAAATGGTCCAGGCACTCAAAAAACAGAGATTTTCATATCATCAAAAGTGAAAAGAAAACACCTTTCTGCAACAGCTGCTGCTCCTCTCCACTAAAACAAACACAAATCTCTGTTGGCTGATAAAGTAAAGTCAATACTGACTGAGAGCATTCATGGAAATCAACAAAAACAAGGCTTAAGAAAGGTAACACTTGTTACAGATTAAAACCTTTAAAAATCAAAGAGGCAAAGATTCTTAATTTTAAAGCTGCTGTGAGGAACTTTTGTTTTGTATCAATTCTGGTGCCCCCTTGTGGACAAAGTGATACCTCTTATCTCTTGTCCTTTACATGCAAAAGTAGTGTTTTCAACAAAAGCCTCATCCTGTTGTCTTCAACAGTCAACTCTATCTGGCAATGTGATTCTTTTCCATGAAAACAGTCAAAGAAAGGCTGTTTCTGAAGCAAGATGTCAATCATCTGGTCTGACACCTACCCCCTCAGGGCGGTTTCAGGCATTAAAGATTACAACAGAGAAGGTGTCAGTGATGCTGCTGATGGACTTGTTTGCTATTGAAGGTTATAAAGAGGCATCAGTATCATTTTCAGTCTGTTTCTCAGCCAGTTCAAAACTCCTCACAGGGCCTTTAAGTGTGACAGTCATCTGCTGTCCATAGTGACAGAAGTCATTGTGACTTTTCTGTTGATCAAACAATGATACATATGTCACTGATTTCCTTTTAAAACAAATAATAATGATAATATAAATTATGAATTAAAAAAAAAATCTTTCAAACGTCTGCTGTTGCAGCATTCGCTCAGATCTAGAACTTGTAAAACTTGCAAAAACAAACATTTCAGTGCCTCTAAAGTATCCCTTTAAATTAGAGGCACAGCTGATTTGATTGACAGGCAGGAACACTGTAGCTGTTAGTGAGGAGCCCCAAAGCCCGCCTCTTTACCTCACACTAGCTCAGAAGAAGTTAGGTTGAGTTCAGCATTTCCAATGTGGCACCCGCTGACGATCGGCTTCAAATCAGTGCTTCAGAAACAGATGAGTGACGTCACTGAGACAACGTCCATATTTTATACAGTCAATGGGTTTACTGCTTTTTCAGTCCATGCTACTCTTGATCTCCATCAACAAGAAGCACTCCAGCCATGCTGACCGATGCACAATTTGAAGAGATCAAGAAGCTTGAGTCACTGCTGGAGCCCTGCAGGTAGGCTACTTTAAAAAGTCCCTATATATGGCTCTCTGAATCTAATGCAACAAACAGGGGGATTATGTTTTAAGTGGCTGATTAGAAACGGGTAAGAATTGTTTTACATGTTATCGACTATTTTGAAATGCAAAAAAGAATTAAAGCAGCAAGCAGCGATGAACGGGCCCTCGCACACCTGCAGCCGCCGCCTATGCGAGCCGCCGCCACATGTAAACTGCCGCCTGATATTCGCCACGATGCGAAAGCAAGATCTGAGAGTATATACCGGCTTAGGAGGCGCATATGTTCAAAGTTTTTGGCAGATTGGCAAGAAACCCTCCAAACTTGACAGTGTGCCACGCCCACAATTTTAGTCTGAACAGAATTCCTTTAACAATAATGTAATCGTCAATATGTCGGCTATAGAATGTGCCTTGTTTGGACTGAATCAGAAAAAAACTCTAGGAGGAGCTCTCAAAAGTATGCACCCTTATTTGGGCGTCATTCTTCACATTCAAAGCTGTATGTGCGTTTGATGCCCCGCCTCGACGGCTGCCACGCCCACAATTTTAGTCTGAACAAAATTCCTTTTATAATTTTTAATTGTCAAGGTGTCTACTATAGGTTGCCGTTGGTTTGGAGTGAATCGGAGAAGTGGCTTCGGAGAAGATAACGAAATTATGCACCCTTATTTTGGCCCCGTTTTTCATGTTCAAAGCTAGGTGGCGCTCTTCCTGTTGAGTTTGGGATATGGGTGCAAGAGGCTTTTTTGTGCGTCCTGATGCCATGAATATGTGTAAAATTTTTCAAGCATGTATCTCAAAATAACTCCTATGGGGAGGGGATTTTGAAAACTGTAGGGGGCGCTAGTGAGCACATTTTTTCGACTTTTTTTGCGAAACCCATAAAATGTCGTAATTCTTCCCAGCACTGACGAGTGTGTTGGATGAGGTGAAATGACGTGCATTTTAAAGTCACAAAAATTCATTTTCCGACGTTTTTCTTTTAAGCCCCGTCCCAAAGTCTGACACGCCCACATCTTTCGTCTGAACTGAATGCCTTTACTTTGTATTAATCGTCAATGGGTTTACTATAGAATGTGCCTAGTTTGGACTGAATCGGAGAATAGCTCTAGGAGAAATTAGCAAAAGTATGCACCCTTGCCACTGTTGCCTCATAGCTAGAAGGTTCCTGGTTCGAATCCCCGGCCGGGCGGGTGCCTTTCTGTGTGGAGTTTGCATGTTCTCCCCGTGCATGCGTGGGTTCTCTCCGGGTTCTCCGGCTTCCTCCCACAATCCAAAAACATGCTCAGGTTGATTGATCACTCTAAATTGCCCGTAGGTGTGAGTGTGTGCATGAATGGTTGTCTGTCTCTCTGTGTTAGCCCTGTGATAGGTTGGCGACCTGTCCAGGGTGTACCCTGCCTTCCGCCCAAAGCCAGCTGGGATAGGCTCCAGCCCCCCGAGACCCCAAACGGGATAAGCGGTCAAGATAATGGATGGATGGATGCACCCTTGCACGGACCCATTTTGGCCCATTTTTTCATGTTCAAAGCTAGGTGGCGCTCTTCCTGTTGAGTTTTGAATATGGGTGCCACTGACTTTTTTGTGCGTCCTGATGCCATAAATATGTGTAAGATTTTTCAACCATGTAGCTCAAAAAACTTGATGCGTAGGGTGTTATTTTTACCTCTAGGGGGCGCTACTGAGATTTTTTTTGCAAACCTATAATAACTTGCAATTTTCACCAGGCCCGATGAGTGTGCAAAAATACTCGCGCTTTCATTAACGTTCAGGGGTCCAAAACTGCAATCTCCTATAATTATAACCCTTAGGGTTACAATAGGGCCTTCGCCACCAGCGGTGCTCGGGCCCTAAATATCTAAAAATGGGACAAATCACGATTCACTGTTGAAATTCTGTGACTTATTCTGGATAAGTAAGGAACATTATATTTTTAAAAATAATACACCAACACATTTTTGTCATTTGGGTTTTCATTACATATTTTGGTTGTAACAAAGTCTAGACAACATTGATTCATCCCTCCACAGACGCTCTGCTCTCATTCCATCACTCTGCTCTGTAGGAGTCTCTGTTGAAGCCCCCCTGCTGTGCTGATTGTCTCTGCTGCTCAGCTGACTGTGTGCTTTAGAGAAGAACGCTTTAAGGACAAAAAAAACCACAGGATCATTGCCATTCATTCGTTATCCAAGCATGTCATCAATAATAAAGTCTGATTAACATGCATGACTTCCTCAGAAGGAGTTAGGACTGTTTTCAGACTGAAGTAAACATGTTGAGATATCACAATCTTTATTTTCAAGTGAACAAAGATGATCCGTGTTTAGTCAATTCGGTTTCTGACATCTTCACGTTCATAAAATTAATGATACTACTGAAGAGTTTCATACCTCAAACAATAATAATGAATACTTTAATATATTAATAATAATAACGCCTGCAGTTATAACTTCTCCCATATTTACACTCTGGGCAAAGATCTGCACATTAATAAACCAATACATGTTTCACTCATTACTCTAAAGTAGATCATTCTGCTAAATGAATTTTTTTATTCATTTGAGTTTATTTTTTTGCTAATTCTTATTTTTACTGGGAAACTGTGGAACACTGAATTTTATTATTTCTATAGAATAGGATAGTTTCCACTACTGCACTGATTCCTTCAGACAAATATACTGAAATGATTGTAGCAAGCAGAGTGAACACACCTCTTTCCAAACAGAGCAGGTCTAGACCGTACTATTATTAACAAAGACCCAACATCAAGACAGGATCAGATCCAGTCCCATCTTACAGACAGGACTCAGTCTGATCTCATCTTAATCCACCATGAGCAGAGCACTTTGCAGCATTTAGCAAGTTACAGTGGCAAGGACAAACTTCCTTTAACAGACAACACAAACTACACACACTAAACTAACCAAACCATGACATGGACTCAGTTTCATCTAGTACAGGGGTGTCAAACATGTGGCCCGCGGGCCAAAACCGGCCCGCCAGAGGTTCCAATCTGGCCCTCGGAATAACTTTGCACAATGAAAGGGTTACATAGAGGACATTAAGACTGCAATTTTTCAATAAAAGTAACAGCGATTTCGGATTTGTCCTCTAGGTGTCACATTAAATTATATTGTTGACGGAGCGCACCTGAAAGGCGCTTTTTTTCCTGGGACTTTTTTCTTAAAGTGAGGAAATAGATTAGGCTACTTGCTGTTTGCATAATCCGGTTGAGATTCATAAAGACTTTTTAGAGCACTATAAGATGATCCACTAAATAGTCAACTTTACCTTCTTCATTATTATAATCTATCTTTTCTTTTGCAGTAAACATTACATTCGGTAACCTGTGTGTTTGGTGTGTTCGCAGCAGGTTTCAGGGCTTAAAGAGTCAAATATTCAGCCCACTGTGAGACTCATCATGGCAGAAAATACAAGAGTTTTTGTAGAAAGATAGTTCATCATGAACATTTACAGAATGTGCTTGTACTTTTTTGCACTAAAACAAAGGGAAAATTTAGAGTTGTCATTATTTATAGGTTGTTATGTTGTGATTTTACTGGTCCGGCCCACTTTAGATCAACTTGGGCTGTATGTGGCCCCTGAACTGAAATGAGTTTAACACCCCTGATCTAGTATGTATGAATTTAAAATATAAAAACTAATACATTTGAATTTGGGAAACTTGAAAATTTAAAAAAAGAAAGAAAACAATTAAATAAACTGAAATTGTATTTTATAATTTTGAGTCATTTCAACTTGTTTGGGTTTACAGTGTACAGGACACTAATGATAATCACATCTTATATCAGGTCCTGGTTTAGTTTTGAGCATCATAATGTCTTTAATTCAACATGTTCTTACTTTACTGTGTCACACAGTCAGACTTGAGATCTTATAAGCCTTTGTTTTATGAGAGAACAGACCGAAGCATATCAGTAACTGGAGAAACACACCAGATAGTCACGTTCTGTCATGTCTCCACTGTCAAACTGTCAGCTGACATTAATAAAGGGACATTTCACAACATAATACACATGGATTCATATTTATTTACCCTGAGTGGGACGCAGATTTTCAGAACTTCATATTTGATCCTCTTATAGTTGAATTAAGATGAAATTAAATGGATTGTTTTTGTTGGTGTAAGAAGCTGTTTCTAATATATTTTAGTATCATACCTTTATCAATCTTTATTTATAAAGCACCAAATCCCAACAAACGTTCTCCTCAGACTCTTTCCAAACAGAGCAGGTCTAGACTGTACTCTATGTTCTATTATTAACAAAGACCCAACATCAAGACCGGATCAGATCCAGTCCCATCTTACAGACAGGACTCAGTCTGATCTCATCTTAATCCACCATGAGCAGAGCACTTTGCAGCATTTAGCAAGTTACAGTGGCAAGGACAAACTTCCTTTAACAGGCAGAAACCTCCAGCAGGACCAGACTCATGTTAGACACACATCTGCTGAGACTGTGTTCACTCATCACATACCATGTTATGACTACATTAGTGTCCAACACTTCATTTTAAGACTTAATCTCTAATATCCCTGTTTGGGTATCCCATAATGACTGCTGTTACTCTGACAGCCTTAAGGGCAATAACAATTCATGCAAACCTCTCCATGATGAGACAGTTCTGAAGGCACGGCAGGTTCAGGAAAAGATTGTGTGATAGTCCACATTAACATTTAGTAATATAACAGCTGTTCCATGTTTGAACAGCTTCACAGAGCTCCTTCAGAGGAGTGAAGATCTAAACATCACACGACAGGACCACGTGCTCTTAGAGGGGGTTCAGCGGTGCGTCTCCATGTGTCACGCAACACAGATGCAGAGGTAGTCCCACGGCACCTCATGTCACACCACTTGTGTTAAGGCTGTCTGAAAGTCTGCTTCAGTCCACATGGACTCTGCTCCTGCACTTCTATGTCAAACACCCACTCAAGCTTTAAAGTCTGTGTTTAAGACACAACAAAATGTAGCTGTGAACTTTGAAGGAAATTATTTTACAACATTAAGACATGACTGTGTTTGAAAGTAGCTGCTGAGGAAGTTTATAATTGCATTTGGATGTTTTACAACACCTGACGTAGTCGTTTCAGTCTTTTCTTCAGCATCACGTCACATTATGTCACATCAGAGACTCTCCCTCTCTGCATCTGCTTAATGAGCAGGAACAGGAGAGAATACAGGCTGACTTTTCCAACACAAACATCTATAAAACAAAGTATCAGGATACTATTATCACTCCTTCTCTGTCTCCCTCTCTCACTTTCATCAGACTTAAAAAAAACAAACCCACAGAGATGCTGCTGCACACAGGGAGAGCTGTAGGAGGTGCAGCGTGGAGGATGATTACAGACTGAAGTGACAAAGTTAAATCAGGACTATACTGCAGACTGGAGTCTCTGATCAGACTGTAGAATTAGACACAATAATAAACAAACAGATCCACGTTATAAATGTCTCTGCATGCTTTCATTGATATGCTCTAAACCACAAGCATTTCAGAGTAGTCTATAATACTTAATTGTGATGAAGAGACGGTGATCATGTATTAAATTATACAGTGAACTGGACGCGTGCATACAGGAGAGCTTGAGCCCCTCACTGAGTCAGATACAAAGCAGTACAGCTACACAGACAAACCTGTTATATCAGCTTGTCTCCTCCATCATCTGTACCTTCACTGCATTATGATAAACTAGTGTTAGATATGGCTAGCTACGGCCAAATTCCACCAGATCCATGTCCGGTCCATCTCCAATCCGTCACAGCACCAGATCTGATTCATGAACTGCAGTTTATAACACTTCTGCATGGGCTTCATCTTTAAAGACTGGAGGCTGCCGCTTGAGGACACCCTTTATAATGTGTGCAGCTGTCATTGGGCGAGAGGCTCCCTGGACACGTTGCCAGTCCATCACAGGGCTAACAAGCAGAGACACACCGCCAGAGTCCACCAGATCCGTGTCTGGTCCGTCTCCAATCCGTCACAGCACCAGATCTGATAGGTTTCTATTCTAGTCAATGTGTTAACTTCCACTGGATCCGCTTCCGGCTGGCAGGTCTGAGCCCTCCGGATCAGATACACAAGACTTCTATTTCTGCCGGATGCCGGAGCACGACGCATCAATCTCAACAGAGCAGATGGAGCGGGACAGGAAGTCAGGTTTCACCAAAACAAAATGAAAACATCCGGTTAATTTTCAGAATCAAACACTCTGTGTTATCACCAGATCGTATTTCACTTAACTACAACAACAAACCAAAGTCATGATGAGCGGAGCCAGGCCTGGAGTCAACAGGTCAGAGGTTTTCAGAGGACCAGAAAGACAACATGGATGAGGAGAGGAGGAGAAGGAGAATCCTTGATTCAGTGATTACCGTGGGAAAACCTTGGTCACATGACTCCAGCTGTCCGGAGGTCATTCTCCGCTGGGTCTCACTGCTCCTCAACTTCCTGTCTATCGTGTGGCCGTCATGTCTCCTGATCAATCAAGCAATCAATCAATCAATCTTTATTTGTATAGCGCCAAATCACAACAAACGTTATCTCAAGACGCTTTTACAAACATAGGAGGTCTAGACCACTCTATGTCAAATTATGAACAGAGACCCAACACCAAGACAGGGTAAGACTCAGTCTGACCCCACCTTAATCCATCATGAGCATTGCACCTCACAGTATTTAGCTAGTTACAGTGGTGAGGAAAAACTTCCTTTTAACAGGCAGAAACCTCCAGCAGAACCAGACTCATGTTAGACAGACATCATGCCTCGACCGAGTTGGGTCTGGAAAGACAGAAAGAGGGGAGTAAGAGAGAGAAGTGATAGTGATGAGACGAGTCGTAGAAGCTGTTGCCGCTGGAGTCCAGCACGTCCGTATCAGCTGGAGTCTGGAACGTCCACAGCAGGAGGACGTCTACGGCAGCTCAGAGGAATCTACGAGACAAGGGAGCTCAGGAACTCTAGAAAGGTCTATGGTTAGTAACTTAAAGTATGTGATGAGGGGGTTGGGGGGAAGGGGGTGAGCTAGGATCCCAGTGTGCCAGTTCCCCCGGCAGTCTAGGCCTATAGCAGCAAGACAAAAGCTGGTCCAAGCCTGATCCAGCTCTAACTATAAGCTTTATCAAAAAGGAAAGTTTGAAGTCTACTCTTAAAAGTAGAGAGGATGTCTTCCTCTTGGACGCTGACTGGTAGATGATTCCAAAGGAGAGGGGCCTGATAACTAAAGGTTCTACCTCCCATACTACTTTTAGAGATTTTAGGTACAACTAGCAGGCCTGCATGTTGGGAGCGTAGAGATCTAGAGGGGTAATAGGGCACTATGAGCTCGAGGGTGCCTGATTTTTAAGAGCTTTGTAGGTTAAAAGAAGGATTTTAAATTCTATTCTACATTTTATTGGGAGCCAGTGAAGAGAAGCTAGCACTGATCCTGCTCTCTTTGACATCAAACAGGCTGGTAGTTAAAAGCTTGAGGTCCGTCATATGTAGATGAAGAAACATTTTCGTCTTCTTTATTGACCAAACTGAACTTTAGATCCATATTTATTCATATTGAACTTGAATGGGACTCCCTGATGCTTCGTTCCTTCCAGTTTTCTGTTTTAGAAGAGGAAGTCAAATAAAGATGGAAAGACTCCAGAAGGTACTGTAGTGTATTAACTCATTGATTTAATTGAATGAAACCTTTAAAATGCTTTTCCTACACAGTGAGTCACTGGGGTCATGTTGCACTTTAAATATGTACAGCTTTTGTCGGCAGTAATAATTTCTCCTATCAAGACAGATTTTATTACTTTAATCATATATTTTGTGTGGAGATTGTTCTACTGACAAAGATGAATAAAATATAGTGTTTAACTTGCCTCTTTAAAAAGAAGACAAACAAGTAAATGGATCAGGGAAATATGAAGTTTTAATATTGATGGATTGCACATGTTGAAGTTGTTGGTTTCTCTAATCATGTTCTGGGAGTGAACTTGAACCATCACCATTAAAGGTGACATATCATGCAAAATGGACTTTTTAATGGTTCTCTACCTGAAATATGTTTCCCTGGCATGTCTACAAACCCCCCGAGAATGAAAAGAATCCATTCTGCCCCTGTTCTGATTTCTCCACCTTTCTGTAAATGTGTGTGAAACCAGCCGTTTCAGACTTCAGTGTTTTTGTTACGTCACAACAATATCCGGTCTGTCACGGAGTCAGAGCTCGGAGCTTGTTCAGCCCATAGACTGTATAAAATACAACTCAACCCCTCCTCTGTTTTTCATTCCCTGCACAAATGTGTGCTCACAAGGAGCTTAGGAGGGAGGCATAATAGTTGTAGGCTTTCTTAATAAACACAAAGGTCGGTTTGACTCCCCACGTCTGCAGATTTGAAGATCTAGTGGATGATTTTTATTTATCATGGAAAAGTGCTAGCGCTAGTTAGCATAGCCACATAGTTACATGTTCGTAGCTGTGTTACCAAGACACACGTTGACATACTGACAAATAAAACAACAAGAAACACAAAATCTGTGACCAATCCTTCAGAAAGGTCCTGCTGCCTTTCTGGCAGAGGTCGGTTTTACTCCCCACGTCTGCAGATTTGAAGATCTAGTGGATGATTTTTATTTATCATGGATAAGTGCTAGCGCTAGTTAGCATAGCCACATAGCTACATGTCGTAGCTGTAGCTGTGTACCAAGACACGTCTACATACTGACAAATAAAACAACAAGAAACACTAAATCTGTGACCAATCCTTCAGAAAGGTCCTGCTGCAGGCGCCTCTCCGTCAGGATCAGATTCTGGATCAGATTCAGAGGGTTGAAGTAACGTGATCTCTGAGCAGCCGTGTATATTCAGCCAACATGTAAACATTAGATCAACGTGCTGGAGAGCCGAGGGCACATCCACTTCCTGAGGGGGCGTGGTCAGAGAGAAAACAGAGTGTTCTGAGGAGGGCTGAAGAAGAGGGTTTTTCAGGCAGACCAAAATCTGATTTCAAAGTGTTTTTTTGAGCATAAACTTTAAAGACATGTTTTGGGGACCTCTTAGACCAATATATATTGATGAAAAAAGAGTGATATGTCACCTTTAAACCTGAGAAACAGAGTTCCATGTTCACACAAGGTCAGAGTGAAGGAACAGACAATCCTGAAATCAAACATGGAGCTTGATATCAGGTCACAGGGACATTAAAGGTCTTTAAATACTGTCTGATGCTTTAAATATTATGATAAATGTATCTTTGCATTGTTACGGACTGCCCCGAGTAGAGGTATGAATGAACAGCCCTAACATGAAGAGTGAACCATAGACAAGATTTAAAGAAAGGGACCGACTCTGATGAATGGAAATAGGCTGGGACAGCTCACCTGCCGGCCGGTCTGCTGGATTACTCTGGACAGTGTGGTGGTGAGTGGTGAGCCCAGACTTCGTCTGTAAGTTCAAGCTTCTTTTTTTTATTTGGGTTCAGTTGAATCTAAAAGATAAAGACTGGTTCTCCAAAGTTCATGGGTATCACTGGGTGGTGTGTCTCTTCCTAATTATCCATGTTGGTGTCCTGGTCTCATCACAGCTGCAGTCATGTGACGTCTGTGGTAGGGTGACCCAGCAGTGAGGCGATCGTCCAGCGGAGCAGTGACCAGAAATGAGGCTTCGAACTCAGTATAAAAGTTTACACACAAAGTTTATTCATGCAGCATGAGAGAGAAGTTACAGCATACTCAAGAGCATCTGAAGTTCTCCGCCGAATGGCAGAGATGCTCAATACTTTATAGTTCTTCAAACATAAGGGAGGAGAAAGGGAGGGGGGAAACATGTGTACGTGTCATCTTAATACAGTTGTTCATAATGAAAAGACAAAGGGAGGGGGAGAAAAAGGGGGGGGTGACAGGTGTGGGTGAGTTGCAATCAAGGGTGAGCAAAGGGTCATGTCAGGTGAACATTGTACTCTGGAAACAACCGAGACATTACCCCGGTCTAGCGGTTTACAAAAAGCATACGTCTACAACTTACAACACTTGCGGTTATCAAAAAAATCTTAAGAAAGCATACATCGTTACCATTGAATATTTATGTAATCACAAGGCGCTCATTTATCATAGTACAAACCGTTCA
This sequence comes from Notolabrus celidotus, assembly GCF_009762535.1. Lineage (NCBI taxonomy): Eukaryota > Metazoa > Chordata > Actinopteri > Labriformes > Labridae > Notolabrus > Notolabrus celidotus. The sequence continues at coordinate 34,205,282 of NC_048284.1, read as the reverse complement.
TCATCATGTCACCAAAAAAATCCCCTCAGCTCTCATTCAACTGCAACCTGAGACCATGGTGGGCCTTTTGGCCTTTTGCAAGGCAGTGGGGGCTGAAGATGTGAAACCACATCCGGGCTAAACCTGCCTTGAACTGCAGAACTGGGGGTTCTGTCCTCGATTTCACCTTTGTGCGGATATTTGCACAGATCTCTGACCTTACGCCTTACTATTACAGGCTACTTCAATAAATCAAGTATAATGAAAAACATATTGATACAATTGTTAAAAAGAAGAATACATGAGCAAGGAATACATGAACATAATAAGAAGCACAGGATTATCTGTAAGAAAAATGCATGATTATAATAGAGGGTATTTAATCAAGATTCCACACGTCATTTAAAGGAAACCAAACACTTTCTCTGAGCGCACCTCAGGAAAGATGTGTTTAAAGTATCTGACAGACCACACATGACTGAACCAAATCCTTGTGTTCCCCATGAGAAGCAGTCTAAATAAAGAGAAAAGAAAGGAAAGAAGAGGAGGCTTAGAGTATCTATCACTCCCAACAGTATCTTAAAATACTTAAAGTATTCTTTAAATGAGGTTTTTCTAAAACTGGACAAGTTCAGCAAGTTGATAGTTGAGAGGTACCACTTTAAAGACGAGGGGGGGGCAAAATCAACATGAAGAGAAAGTTACTCACAAGAGGGCATTTCCCTAGTTTTTATTTCCCTGGTTTTATCCATAGTTTTTGTCTGACTGCTGCTTTTACTTGTTTTTATTCAACTACAGTGTTTTTAACAAGTGTCTGCATCCTACTGTTTGTTTTTTAACCCTGCTTTTATTCTTACTGCCATTCTATTATGCCCTGTAGCACTTTGAGATTTGCTCCAAATGTAAAGTGCTTGATAAATAAAATACATTATTATTACATATTTACAAGAGAGCTTGAACAAGTTAGCTAAAAGTGTCCTTTTTGAATAGCCAGCAGATGAAGCTTCTAGTCAGGTCCTTTATCCTGTCTGTTAAATGCTGATTAAAGGCAATGTGAGGAGCTGCCCCATGTGTCCAAAATGACACCTCTGTTCTATAGCTCATCTTCAATCAATCTTTATTTATAGAGGTGCAATGATTCTTTTGAACAAGGATTCGATTCGTATCATGATTCGTGGTTGCTGATACGATTAGAAGACGATATTGGTTCATTTAGAACGATGTGATCCGAACGATTCAGTGACTTGAAATCGATTCAGTAACTTTTTAGTCAAAAATTCAACCAGTGTGACTGTGAAATAAATCCCTTGATACTGGACAGTCCTAGAGTCCTGTTGCTGCCGTGATGTTTTTGGCCCGAGCCGAGTTTTGTCCTAGTCTCTGACTAAACGGGTGGGACTCTCTGGTGCAGTACTAAATTGGCTTAAGTCCTATTTAAATGACCGGGACTATTTTGTGTCTATAGGTAATTACCCATCTGAGCGGATGAAAATCGTATGTGGAGTACCTCAGGGATCCATTCTGGGGCCTCTACTATTCAACATCTACATGCTCCCCTTAGGTCAGATAATAAGAAACAACAAAATAAAATACCATAGCTCTGCAGATGACACACACATTTACATCACCATATCACCAGGGGATTATAGTCCCATACAAACACTGAGTAAATGCATTGAACAAATCAATGACTGGACGAGACAGAACTTTCTTCAGTTAAACAAAGAAAAAACTGAAATGATTGTTTTTGGAGGAAGAAAGGTTAAAGGTCACTGCTCAGCTCCAATCTGCAATGATGAAATGTTCAAACCAAGACAGAAACCTTGGTGTAGTCTTAGACTCAGACCTTAATTTCAGCAGCCACATTAAGACAATTACAAAGTCAGCCTATTATCACCTTAAGAATATATCAAGGATTAAAGGACTTATGTCTCAGCAGGATGCAGAAAAACTCATCCATGCATTTATCTTTAGCAGACTAGACTACTGTAACAGGGTCTTTACAGGACTCCCTAAAAAGTCCATCAGACGGCTGCAGCTCATACAGAATGCTGCTGCTCGAGTCCTAACAAGGACCAAAAAAGTAGACCACATCACTCCAGTTCTTAGATCTCTACACTGGCTCCCTGTCTGTCAGAGAATAGACTTTAAAATCCTGCTGATGGTTTATAAAGCACTGAATGGTTTAGGCCCAAAATACATTGCTGATCTGCTACTACTTTATGAACCACCTCGACCTCTGAGGTCATCAGGTACTGGTCTGCTTTCAGTTCCTAGAGTCAGAAGGAAACATGGTGAAGCAGCGTTTAGTCATTATGCACCACATATCTGGAACACACTCCCTGAAAGCTGTAGGTCTGCTCCAACTCTCACCTCTTTAAATCAAAGATTAAGACTTTCTTATTTGCCACTGCCTTCCTATCTTAGATTATTTTAACCCACTTTAAATTAAAATTTTAATGTAATTTTTAATATATTTCTAATTTTCCTTTTCTTTTGTTTTATCATATTTGTCATTTTAATTGTGTTCTTTTATGCCTGTCTGAATGTCTCCAATGCTTTTAATGTGTTAATGTAAAGCACATTGAGTTGCCCTCGTGTTTGAAATGTGCTGTACAAATAAAGCTGCCTTGCCTTGCCTAAACATGCTGGAGAGGCCTGAGGCTTCTGCAGAGCTGATGTTACCTTGATGAACGCTGCAAGAGGTGCCTGGACGGTCGGCGTTGTGTGAAATCCCATGGCGCCTTAGTAGGTGGTTGGATAGATTTGTGGTGTTGCCGTGGTAACTTAACTTTACCTTTACATATCCTACAAACAGAGAGCGACTTACTTAGAACATCTGCGTCTTTGTAAAAGCCAAAGTGTTTCCACACACTGGACCACAATGGTGGCTTGATCATTTCTGGCTCGCCGGCTTCTCCTCTGCCGTCCACCATGCTATGTTCTGTTGTCTGCTGGTGCGTGGCGATTGCATCACAGACAGACAGCCTGAATTGAGTAACGTTTAACATCTTTATCATTAAAAGTGTAAAAAAAACACATCCATATAAAGTCTGCCGTGCTTAAATCCAATGTGTTATTTCCTAGTATGGATACAATCGATTTATTACCTTTTAAAACGATGTTAGATCCATATATGTCGTCTGGAAGGACAACTAGCCGAGCACAGATCCATGTAGTCGGATCATAGGAATATAAATCCATACATCGATGTAGTGGATGAATCGTTACACCTCTACTTATTTATATAGCACCAAATCATGTTGAATGTTATCTGAAGACTGTGTAGACCAAGGGAGAGGCTCCGGTGGCTGGTGTTGAGGCTTTCAGCGGTGTGACTGCCCCCTGGTGGCTGGCTGCAGTATAGGTAAAAAAAATATGTCTCCCCAATTCATTTGAATGGGGGAGCAGTCAAACTTTAAAAAATAAATACACATTGTACAAATGTTTCTCACATCCGTATGCTGTGGTGATATGTAGTTAGTATTTGAATGTTTTGTGTCCAAGGCCTCTTTTTCCTGAAAAGTTTCTTTTTCGTTAGTTATTAGAGTTTAAAAAACGGGGTTTTACTTCCGGGTTTCCTTTGATTCACAGCCGCCGTGGAGGGAAACTTCAAAGGACACACAGCGACTTGTGACGTTACGCTGTAGGGCGGAGCTTATTACAGTGGCTTTACAGGCTCTGGCTGCACAATGGCGGCGCCCAGGAGCGGGATTTTTTGGCTTCAGAACCGTACAGCAGGAAGAGGCGGAGCAACGCTGTCCATTTTTATTTACAGTCGATGGTGCAGACAAACTTCCTTTAACAGGCAGAAACCTCCAACAGTACCAGACTCATGTTAGACACACATCTGCTGAGACCGTGTTGGAGAGAGGGATAGAGGGAGATGAAGAGAGAGAGAGATGATAGTGGTGAGACAGACAGTAGTAGTTGTAGCAGCTGGAGTCTTCTCCATTTACACATGTAGGCAGTGTCAGTAAGTAACAAAGTACATTTACTTGAGTATCTGTACTTTACTTGAGTATTATCTTTGCTGAACTTATCACTTTTACTCCATTTGAAAGACAAATCTCATCCTTTTGACTCCTCTACATTTCTATCAGTGTTCTAGTTACTCTCTACTTTATCTTTGAAGTCAGCTGATGAGTCTTCTTTCTGAAATCCGATCCCAAAGACCGTAAACTATTGGCGTTCTTCAGATCAGTGCGTCCATGTCGTGGTGATGATGGCTATGACTGAGAAGGATGATGATTCTCTACCTGAGCATCACGGCCATATTTTAAACCTCTGAAAAAGAAAGCATATGAATGCTGTAACTCTGAAGAAAGCAGAGTAAATCTTCCTCTCTGTGGTTATATTTCTATCTCTGTGGTTATTATTCTTCATTTCTGTGCTTTCTGTGGCCCATATTCTCATCCGTACCAATTATTGCGTTTTTGTGTTTAGTTGCTGTCTCATACCCGTGAGCAATGATCTGTTCCCCGGGTTAAAACCAGGCATTCCTTTGGATGAGCTCAGGTTTAAACATTAAAGCCTTTTTTCTTTTTGCTGGAGGCCATCTTTGCTTTAGACTGATACGCTTGATAATGAGGTCAAACGAATGAGAGGGAAGAGAAACAAGAACTGGCGAACAGAACGTTACAACACATCCTCAAAGGAAGAAGCTGCTTTCACATCCCACCCAGGACTCATCAGCAGAGAGACAGAGCTGAAGGAGGAGTGGTGTCGTTTCAGGTGAGGATACTTTAAGTTAGCTCACAGTCCTCATTCTTTTTTTTAACTCTAACTCATAGAGTAATGTCTTTTTGAAAAGTACATAACCTTTGAGAACATGATTTTAGCATGCCAAATGTATGTGCAGCTCTGTCTGGGACTCATTTGAGCTGCTGTGATACACTGCTGGGTCGATAACTGTGATATGTTAAAGTTGGTTTAGTATTTATACTGAAAAACTGAATCAGCAAAGTAAATAACTTACTATCAATCAATCAAGCTTTATTTATTTAGCACCTTTCATACAAATCAAATGCAACCCAAAGTGCTTTACAGCGATTGAAAAAGAAGAAAGAAGCAGAAAAGAAACAATGGCAAGACATATTTGGGGACAATAATTATAATAAGAAAAATAGTAATAATACAAATTAAAAATAGAAACAGCATAAAATAAAATAAAATAGAGACCAATGCACACCAAAATAAAATATGTGTAATTAAAATAAATTAACCCTCAAAGACCTAGACGGCCGCCGGCGGCCACAAATAGCTCTTGTTCTTAAATGTTTAATTTTCACTTTTGCTTTTGTGTCCTAATTTATGATATAATAATATCTCTACTTACTCTCAGACATTTTTTACACACATCTACTTGGTCAGTAAATGATATATAAGAATACACCTGCTTTTTCCACTAAAAAACGCCTAAGATAATACTATAACAAAACAAAACTTCCTGATGTTTTGTCTGAGTTCACAGTAAAAAATGACCTAAATTCCAAGACATTTTTTTTTTAAAACTTCAGTATTTTCATCCATTATCAGACAAAACAAATTTAAAACTGGTACTTTAAATGCAGCACGGTGAAATATAAGGTTCTCCTGAATAAAATGATGTATGGTACTTGATGCTGAGTGCTTCCATAGGTTAGAAAAACAAAATAAATACAGGAGAGTCTGGCGCCCCCAAAAATGGTCTAGGTCTTTAAGGGTTAAAGCATTAAAACTAAGAATAAAAAAATAGTTAAAATAAATAGTTTTTCAAAAAAGGGTAAGAATAAGAGTAACTAATTGAAGTGAGCAAAGCTGAGGATGGGCTCTGGCCTTTGTCCTTTTGTGAACCATTCATTCATTCATTCATTATTTAATTCAGTCAGTATTATTCAAAGGCACGTGCTTACTCCCTTCTCTTCAAATACCAGATCTTGATCCGTGGCCTCAAGCTTCAAAACATGACTCCAGTTTTAGATTTGTCCATGCAGGTTTCTGTGGTAAAGCCCACTACTTTAAGTATGATGTGAGTGGTTAGACTTCTGAAAGAGAGCAGTCAAATTATCAATAGTAAATAACATATAATCCTATCAATAATAATAATAATAATAATAAGAAGAAGAAGAAGAAGAAGAAGAAGAAGAAGAAGAAGAAGAAGAAGAATAACAATAATAACAACAATAATGATAATAATAATAATAATAATAATAATAATAATAATAACAACAACAACAACAACAACGACAACAACAACAATAATAATAATAATAATAATAATAATGATAATAATAATAATAATAATGATAATAATAATAACAATAATATCAACAACAATAATGATAATAATAATAATAATAATAATAACAACAACAATAATAATAATAATAATAATAATAATAATAATAATGATAATAATAATAATAATAATAACAACAACAACAACAACAACAACAACAATAATAATAATAATAATAATAATAACAACAGTGAAGCAATTGATGGTGTTTATTATTAATAATAATAATAATGATAATAATAATAATTACAATAATGATAATAATAATAATAATAATAATAATAATAATAATAATATTAACAACAGTGAACCAATTGATGGTGTTTAATAAGAATAAGAATAATAATAACAACAATAATAATAATAATAATAATAATAATAATGATAATAATAATAATAATAATAATAACAATAAGAACAATAATAATAATAATAATAATAACAATAATAACAATAATAATAATAACAATAATAACAATAATAATAATAATAATAATAATAACAACAACAACAACAACAACAACAACAACAACAACAACAACAACAACAACAACAACAACAACAATAATAATAATAATAATAATAATAATAATGATAATAATGATAATAAAAGTAATAATGTTAATGATAATAAGTAGGGGGGCTGCATGGCTGAATGCTCCAGATCCCATGGAGGTCAAATGAGGATGAGGTACAGTGAGGAGCGTGGAGGAAGAAGATCTGAGAGTGTGGGTATGAAGGAGATCATATGGAGGTGATAAGAAGGATCTTGTAGTCTATATTTGCTTTGCCTCCATTGACCCCGACCTTCACCAAAAGCAGACTCTCCAGTCCCCATAACTTGTTTGTGTCACTAAATAATCCCTATGTACCTTTTCTAACCTATCGACATCAAATGTATTTTCATGTTAATTCAGTCTGCTGCATTTTTAAAAGTCAATTATTTATTTTATCTCATTCAGAAAAGGTCAGATGACACTTTATAAACGAGTCCAGCTTCATTAATTAACATATAAAGAATATTTTCAACACTCTGTCCAGAAAATTAGATTCAAATGTTCCATAAAAGCACACCAACCGATCATCTAACACATCGCATGTCTCAGAAATGATGGCTTCACGTCACAGAGGGTCTGATCAGACACTTTAAAATAAGCACAGAAAACAGAAATGGCATTCAATAGAAACAAAGTGCACGTGTTTGTGTGTGGAGGTATACTGTTGCTTGACTCATCCGTCTTCATTAGCAGAATGGGTCCTGAGTGACTCCTGTTCTTTTGCCCTTTAAGCTCGGTTCAGTCTCAGAAGCAGAATAAACACCCCTGATACCACTTTACAAAGAGAGCCGAGTCAAATAAGAAAGGTGAATCAAAGTCAAACATGCACCGGGAGCCCTCGCCTGCACAACAGACACCGACCCGAACAAATGAGTCCGAGGGAGACAGTGGGATGGGGGGATGGAGGAGAAGAGGGAGAGAAAAGAAAAGAGAAACACAGTTCAAACTTTCAGTCTATAACACGACTAAAGCAGCACAACAGCAGCAAATGAGCTCTTAAATAAATGAACCCCATTCCCCCGAGAGCCTTTAAAGGGGCAATTTGCCAAGCCTATTGTTACTGCTTTAATGTTGTTTATTGATTAGCTGCTCATTTACATCAAGGTGAACTCGTGGAGGGATTTCAAGCTGTGTCGAAGTCGGCCTTGTTCTGTCTGCTGTTCTCCTCCTCTCTGGCAGCAGCGCCGGCTCTGGGGGCTGTATTTGACACGCTGATGTAAGGGATGCTGACTTTGCTGCGATCCTTTGTTGAATTTTAAAAAGTCACAAGGCGTCTGATTTCATCGAAAGACAAAATCAAAGTGAAACAATGAAAATCACACACAGGAGCAGATGATATAGAGGGAGGAGTAGAAGCAATGATAGGTCAGTTCCTCCAGGATTTCCAGTTTTCTTTGTGTGATTGCTGCGGTCCAAAAAGTCTGATGATGTGACAGCTTTTTGAAAATATTGCAGGGAAGGTTGCATTTTTAAAGCTTTTTCCCCAATAACATCTCAGGAACAAGTGAATATGATAAATTATTGGCAGCTGTTTTTAGTGTTGTTGGTAGCCTTACTAAAAAATGCTTCATATTTCAACTATTTAAAAAATATATTTTATTAGGTAACATCACAGAGTCTCCATCTTAATCTTCCAGACTTTGTGTAATACCGCACTGGCATATAGTGAAACAATTATAAACAGCATTATTTCACTTAAAGGTGACATATCATGCAAAATTAACTTTTTAATGGTTCTCTACCTGAAATATGTTTCCCTGGCATGTCTACAAACCCCCAGAGAATGAAAAAAATCCATTCTGCCCCTGTTCTGATTTCTACACCTTTCTGTAAATGTGTGTGAAACCAGCCGTTTCAGACTTCAGTGTTTTTGTTACGTCACAACAATATCCAGTCTGTCAGAGTCAGAGCTCGGAGCTTGTTCAGCCCATAGACTGTATAAAATAATACTGAATCCCTCCTCTGTTTTTCATTACCTGCACAAATGTGTGCTAACAAGGAGCTTAGGAGGGAGGCATGCTAGTTGTAGGCTGTCTTAATAAACACAAAGGTCGGTTTTACTCCCCACGTCTGCAGATTTGAAGATCTAGTGGATGATTTTTATTTATCATGGATAAGTGCTAGCGCTAATTGGCATAGCCACATAGCTACATGTTCATAGCTGTAGCTGTAGCTGTAGCTGTGTACCAAGACACACGTCGACATAGTGACAAATAAAACAACAAGAAACACTAAATCTGTGACCAATCCTTCAGAAAGGTCCTGCTGCCTTTCTGGCAGAGGTCGGTTTTACTCCCCACGTCTGCAGATTTGAAGATCTAGTGGATGATTTTTATTTATCATGGATAAGTGCTAGCGCTAGTTAGCATAGCCACATAGCTACATGTCGTAGCTGTAGCTGTGTACCAAGACACACGTCGACATACTGATAAATAAAACAACAAGAAACACTAAATCTGTGACCAATCCTTCAGAAAGGTCCTGCTGCAGGCGCCTCTCCGTCAGGATCAGATTCTGGATCAGATTCAGAGGGTTGAAGTAACGCGATCTCTGAGCAGCCGTGTATATTCAGCCAACATGTAAACATTAGATCAACGTGCTGGAGAGCCGAGGCACATCCACTTCCTGAGGGGGCGTGGTCAGAGAGAAAACAGAGTGTTCTGATGAGGACTGAAGAAGAGGGTTTTTCAGGCAGACCAAAATCTGATTTCAAAGTGTTTTTTTGAGCATAAACTTTAAAGACATGTTTTGGGGACCTCTTAGACCAATATATATTGATGAAAAAAGCATGATATGTCACCTTTAAAGCTGGGGTTGGTAGTCTCAGAAAACTAGCATGAATTTGAATGTAGCATGAATTTGAATGTAGCATGAATTTGAATGTAGCATGTCTTCTTTAAAACTTTAAACTTTAAAAAATAAATACACGTGGTACAAATGTTTCTCACATCCGTTTGCTGTGGTGATATGTAGTTATTATTTGACTGTTTTGTGTTCAAGGCCTCTTTTTTCTGAAAAGTCTCTTTTTGTTAGTTATTAGAGTTAAAAAACGGGGTTTTACTTCCGGGTTTACTTTGATTGACAGCTGCCGTAGAGAGAAACTCCGTAGGACCTCGGGATGCTATGCTGTAGGGTGGAGCTTATTACCGTGGAAACATACAAATTCCCCACTGCGCAGACTCTGGCTGCAGAAAATTTACAAGATGGCAGCGTTCTGGAACGGGATATTTTGGCTTCAAAACCGTACCATGGGGAAAGGCGGAGCAACGCTGTCCATTATACAAACAATCTATGTCCTCGTCGCAGAGGTCGCCGGTTAGACTCCCGGCCACTTGCTGCATGTCTTCCCCTGCTCTCTACTCCCCACATTTCCTGTCCTCTCAAATAAAAGCCCAAAAATATAACTTTAAAAAAGGATGGTTTATTAGGATAATCAGCTGTTTTAAATAATAATAATTGCTTTATGAGGGACTCAACTTAGATAACTAGTATTTAAAATGTCCAACCCCAGTGGTTTTAAAGATGGAGGACAGAAATAACAGGTAACACAGTTGAGACTTTCTCATGCTGCTGGCCTGACTTAAACCTTAAGATACAGTTCTCTCTCTCTCTCTCTCTCTCTCTCTCTCTCTCTCTCTCTCTCTGTCTCTGTGATGGAAATGCTGATCCAGCAGGCTGTGTCCTACACAGATAGGCCCTGATGCTAGCTGGCACATTAAGAAAGGCAGTGTGCTACGCCTCCTCTTTGCCGCTACAACCCCGAAGGCTCACAAACTCACAGCCAACAATAAAACTGGATCAATCCTGGACCGGTTTGGCCGGGGCTCTGAGCGCATACAACTCAAGTGATAGATATTCAGATTGGTGCAACCGATTGTGCTGCATGTCACCGTGTTTCTCTGAGATCCTCTGCTGGGGGAGAGAGAGGGGATGCTGTGACTTTGCAGCAAAGCTCGCTCGCTCACTCAGGCAACGCTTCAGCAGATCACTGTTCTCCCTGCCAGGGCTCTAATCGAGTTCTCTATAGTCTGTCACATAGTGTACCAACAGAAAAGCTGCAGGTGACACGAGGAGCTGCACAACCTCGGGAATTACACGCTGCAAAAACAGGATACTGGGACGTAATGTGCCTGTGCTCGTTGGCTGGCATGACTCACGACTAATTCAGAGTCTTTTTTATCATCCAGCAAGGTTCCTTTGCATGCTCAGTGAGGCTCCACAACTTAACAGCAGTTCACGTCATATGGGAGGCATGTCACTGAGGCCGTTTGAGGCCGCCCTGCATGCAACATGTCAAAGTCCCTGTGCAGAGTGAAATCACATCTAGGGATGTCCACAGAGCACGTCTCTCTCTTCACAGTGAATGGTGTTAAACAGATCTATGGAGGAGAAGAAAGGGACTACATCTTTTATGACGTATGCTTTTGGTTATTTATAAGGGTGTTGTTCGTGTGTATGAGAGCTTTATCTATAATAGATTTTAGACGTCAAGGTGATTTTAATCCATGTCCTCCTTTGTGATGGACTTTCACACAGCACTGATTTAGGTTAATACGTTCTGCTGAACCATCCTGAGGAGGAGGAGGAGCTTGAAGGAGTTAGGAGATGATGTGGACGTCTGCTGAGGAGGAGCTTGAAGAAGAAACAGAGCTCACATGGAACTAGAAGTGACACATAGACAACATGTATTTTTATTTGATAAAGGTTCAATGAGGGTAAACAGGGATAGTTATTCTTGAACAACATCAACCACAAAGTCTCATTTCATGTCAGTGACTGTCCCAAGGTATTTATACACTGCGTGCACAATTATTAGGCACGTGAGTATTTTTGTGAATATGTTAAAAACTATGTTAACAGTCGTTTTCAAATTTGTCAAGAAGTCAGGTAGTGAATATATTTCTTCAACTGTGTGGTTAAAATGATGATTTTCAAATTATGTTGGCTGTATTTTTAAATAAATGCAGAATCTGCAGAAATGAGTGTGACTAATTATTATTCAAGTTGGTGATAAGAGCATATAACTTGTGAAAATTAAAAACTAGGCACCATTTTAAACATTCTGTTGATTGAGAATAATAATATTTACTACAACTGTATTCAAACTTCAACAAAAACAACAGTTTTCTTTACATTTGTGGACAAAATAAAACTGTTAATGTCTTTAAAACATTTCAAATCTAAAGTGTTTCTCAAACGTCCAATATAACCTCCTTTTCTTTCAGTGAGGGTCAGAGGTCACTGTACACTGATTTAGTTTCTGATGACTTCTCTGCTGACTCTGTGAGCTGTACCTTGTATGTCTTTCCAAAGAGGCTCTTTTCTTCAGTTTTGACCACAAGTTCTCAGTCGGGTTGAGATCAGGTGAGCAGGCAGGCCAGTTCATTTCTGCAGATTCTGCATTTATTTAAAAATACAGCCAACGTAATGTGAAAATCATCATTTTAACCACACAGTTGAAGAAATATATTCACTATCTGACTTCTTGACAAATTTGAAAACGACTGTTAACATAGTTTTTAACAAATTCACAAAAATACTCATGTGCCTAATAATTGTGCACGCAGTGTACGTGTGCAAACGTATAAATACCTTGGGACAGCCACTGACATGAAACTGAACTTTGAGGGGAACTGTGCCGCAGTTTTTAAAGAGGCTCACCAGCATGTGCACTGTTTGAGGAAACTTGCATTCTTTCACATTGATCGAGCTATTATGAGCATGTTTTTACATGTTGCATTGAATCTGTTGTGTCCTTTTCTTCAGTGTCATGGTTTGGCCAAATCTCTCTATCAGTTATCTAAATTAGTTGCTTGTCTAAAAGACATAAAGACCTGGATGACCAGAAATTTCTTACTGCTAAACTCAGGAAAAACTGAAGTGATTGTTATCGGCCCCAAACACCTCAGAGAGACTTTTTCTAATAATATAAGTACCTTAGACGGCATTAGTCTGGCATCCAGCACCTCGGCTAGGAATCTAGGAGTCCTATTTGATCAAGATTTATCCTTCAATTCCCAAATTCAGCAAATCTCAAGGTCAGCCTATTTTCACTTGCGCAATATTTCTAAAATTAGACACTTCCTGTCTCAGAGCGACGCAGAAAAACTAGTCCATGCATTTGTTACCTCCAGGTTAGATTACTGTAACTCCCTCTTATCAGGCTGCCCTAATAAGTCTCTAAAGATTCTTCAGCTAGTTCAAAACGCCGCAGCTCGAGTATTGACTAAAACTAGGAAGAGGGAGCACATCTCTCCAGTGTTAGCTTCTCTACACTGACTCCCAATAAAATGTAGAATAGAATTTAAAATCCTTCTTTTAACCTACAAAGCCCTTAAAAATCAGGCACCCTCGTATCTTAAAGAGCTCATAGTGCCCTATTACCCCTCTAGTACTCTACGATCCCAACATGCAGGCTTGCTAGTTGTACCTAAAATCTCTAAAAGTAGTATGGGAGGTAGAACCTTCAGTTATCAGGCCCCTCTCCTTTGGAATCATCTACCAGTCAGGGTCCGGGAGGCAGACACCCTCTTTTAAGAGTAGACTTAAAACTTTCCTTTTTGATAAAGCTTATAGTTAGAGCTGGATCAGGCTTGGACCAGCTTTTGTCATGCTGCTATAGGCCTAGACTGCCGGGGGAACTGGCACACTGACACACTGGGATCCTAGCTCACCTTCTTCCCCCCAACCCCCTCATCACTTACTTTAACTCTGCCTGTCCCATTAAAGTTACTAACCATAGACCTTTCTGGAGTCCCTGAGCTCCATTGTCTCGTAGATTCCTCTGAGCTGCCGTAGACGTCCTCCTGCTGTGGACGATCTGGACTCCAGCTGATACGGACGTGCTGGACTCCAGCGGCAACAGCTTCTACGACTCGTCTCATCACTATCACCTCTCTCTCTTACTCCCCTCTATCTGTCTTTCCAGACCCAACTCAGTCGAGGCATGATGTCTGTCTAACATGAGTCTGGTCCTGCTCGAGGTTTCTGCCTGTTAAAAGGAAGTTTTTCCTCACCACTGTAACTAGCTAAATACTGCGATGTGCAATGCTCATGATGGATTAAGGTGGGGTCAGACTGAGTCTTACCCTGTCTTGGTGTTGGGTCTCTGTTCATAATTTGACATAGAGTGGTCTAGACCTCCTATGTTTGTAAAAGCGTCTTGAGATAACGTTTGTTGTGATTTGGCGCTATACAAATAAAGATTGATTGATTGATGATCTAAAGGAAAGGAATTCAATAAACAAGTTTGTTAGATGGTCAAGCCGGTTGATTGATGAGCCATAGGCATATGCAGCATCCCTGTACACTAAACCTCTGTGTTAAATAACGCCTCACACCTTGCACAAGTTTCAGCTTCTTCACTCTGGACAACAGTTTTTAGTCCCAAGGTGCAGGACACAGTGGTACAAAACTAGCTTTGTTCCTGCTGCTATTACTGAGCTGAACGAGCCAGAGCATTTATTTTCTCACACAGACTGAAACTCCAATTTAAAGACTTAAAGCTGCTGTGAGGAACTTTTGTTTTGTATCAATTCTGGCGCCCCCCTTGTGGACAAAGTGATACCTCTTATCTCTTGTCCTATACATGCAAAAGCAGTGTTTTCAACAAAAACCTCATCCTGTTGTCTTCAACAGTCAACTTTATCAGGCAATGTGATTATTTTCCATGAAAACGGTCAAATAAAGGCTGTTTCTGAAGCAAGATGTCCATCATCAGGTCTGACACCTACCCCCTCAGGGCGGTTTCAGGCATTAAAAATGACAACAGAGAAGGTGTCAGTGTTGCTGCTGATGGTCTTGTTTGCTATTGAAGGTCATAAAGAGGCATCAGTATCATTTTCAGTCTGTTTCTCAGCCAGTTCAAAACTCCTCACAGAGCCTTTAAGTCCAGATTGTCTTATTTATTCATGTGATTTTATAGTTTTTATTGGTTGATTGTTTTCTGATATGCCTTTTAAATGTAACCTTTAGTCATTTTATCATTTTATCATGTCTATTGATTTTATCATTTTTATTGTTATATTAGTTTTAGGATATTTTAGTATGTTTAGCACATTGAGTCGTTTATTCTGTCTGACATTTGTCTTGTAATTCTGTAATGACCTAACATCACACTGGCTGCAAAACAAGTTTACCTACAGGTACAAATAAATGAACCTGAACCTGAACCTGAAAGTCTGGAGGTCCACTGGTCATCCACTGAGAAAGAACAGAGACGCAGATCAAAAGGTGGGAAAGATCAAACTGCAGGAGCGAAAGGGCAGTAAAGGAAATGTCAGATGAAGCAGTTAAAACTAGTGATGAGGAGGAGTAAAGTCAGCCGGGGGGCCAAAACAGAGTTAAGGAAATATTCAGTAGTTGGGAGGTAGAGCACACAAGCCTAGACCGACATCCCGTCCTGGCTCTGCCTCCCCTGTCTTCTAATATCTAGCTGCAGACTCTTCTTGTTGTGTGTTGGGTGATGAGGGCTGCTAGGGTCCAGGTGCTAGAGTAGGTAGCTTGGTGTTGTCACTTCCTGGAGCTTGCATGTACGGAGCCTGGGTCCGTTGAACATGGCAGTACTGTATGGGTTTGGTTAAAGTGGGGTGTTCTGCTGGTTGATATAATGGACAGTGGGAGCTGGCATGGAGGGGGGTTGGTCTGGGACGCCAGAGTGGAAGGGAGGAGCCCACGAGATAACCCCAGTGATGTGCTGGCTCTCTCTGCCCATCTGTCCTTTCTATCTCAGGCTTTGGGGGACATGAGGAGCCATGGAGTCGGCTACTTAACCCATCAGTAAAGGGTGTAGTGGGATGGGTTTCTCCACTGAAAACTCATCCTTTCTTTCAGCACAAGTACCTCATGTTTATCAATCAATCAATCTTTATTTATATAGCATCAAATCCCAACAAATGTTCTCCTCAGACTTTTTCCAAACAGAGCAGGTCTAGACCATACTCTATGTTCTATTATTAACAAAGACCCAACATCACTGGATCAGATCCAGTCCCATCTTACAGACAGGACTCAGTCTGATCTCATCTTAATCCACCTTGCAGCATTTAGCAAGTTACAGTGGCAAGGACAAACTTCCTTTAACAGGCAGAAACCTCCAGCAGGACCAGACTCATGTTAGACACACATCTGCTGAGACCGTGTTGGAGAGAGGGATAGAGGGAGATGAAGAGAGAGAGAGAGATGATAGTGGAGAGATGGATAGTAGTAGTTGCAGCAGCTGGAGTCTGGCACGTCCACAGCAGCAGAGATCCAGAGGAACCTACGAGACAAGGGAGCTCAGGGACTCCAGAAAGGTCTATGGTTAGGAACTTTAATGGGACAGGAAGAGTCAAAGCAAGAGACAGGCAGAGAGAGGAGAGAGAGGGAAAGACAGGATCCCAGTGTGTCAGTCTAAGCCTATAGCAGCATCACTAAGAGCTGGTCCAAGCCTGATCCAGCTCTCACTATAAGCTTTATCAGGAGGAAAGTTTGAGGCCTACTCTTAAAAGTATATAAATATGGAAAATAAAAAGAGTCTTTCTTATAACTCACTTATTTCTTGTGGATCACATGACACTTTGTGCAGCCTTTAAAGTTGACATTTTACACACAGTACACTTTTTATTGTCTAGTTGTTGGCCCAAATATTTATTAGAAATTCAAGGGAGAGTTTTTAGGGAGGACAAGCTAACTCAATAAGAACCCACAATAAGTTCTGGTTATACTCGTGAACGATTCTTCTTGATCAGTCATTAAACACTCAGCGTCTGACAGTAAGTCTTAAAGGACTGACTCCTTCAGATGTGGGTAGAGCTGCTTTGATGTCTCTATAAATAAAAAGCTCTTCCTCACATGTAGTAATGAATGATTTAACCTTCTGTGCAATGTTTTCTATCCCATGAAAGCTCAGAAAGAATAAGCTGAAAGAGAAAAACAGAAATCCTGTGTTGGTGTCAGAGGCCACCCTCCACACAGCTTTGCCTGCAGCAGTGTGGGAAACCATCTGGCACCACATTCATACGAGCAGCAAGCCAAACAGGATGACAACTGCTGCTTCAGACAGCAGTGTATCGATCCGTGATTCATCTTAAACACAGAGCGGGTATTCTGGGATGTTGTGTTCTTGCAGAGTTCATATATATGTGTGTGTGTGTGTACATTCTGTATTGGTGACAGCAAATTGGTAGCATGCTGAGAACACATAAAGCTGTGACAAATCCATGAAGCATGCAGAGAAGGAGATAAAAGACTGCCATCTAGTGGTGGTGCTGAGTATTACCTCTGAGGTTTGGGCAGACAGTAACCTCCGAGGAGCTCAGAAAATAGACTGAGATGTTGGCCGGCATCTTTCAGGAGCAGATTTAGAGACTCCATGATTTCTGTTTGCACATTTAGAAATCAGCAGCTTCAGAGAGTTGTCTTTCTTTCTTCCTCTCCAACGAGATTTAATATGAATGTTCTGTTTCTCTCTGTGTATGTGAGTCCCCCCTTTCATCAGGTCTACACAGCCTTGTGTTGTTGATGAGACCTGGACTCCACTAGACCTCTGAAGGTGTGCTTTGGTATCTGGCACCACAGCGTTAGCAGCAGATCCTTTAAGTCCTGGAAGTGTTGAAGCCTCCAAGGATCAGACTCGGTTATCCCACAGATGCTCAGTTGGATTAGAATCTGGGATTTTGAAGGCAAAGTCAACACCTTCAACTCTCTCTTGTGCTCCTCCAGGCTTCCTTCTTTGATTGATCTGTGGTCTAGTGAACAGGGGTCAGCATGGACATTCTCACCAGTCTGCAGCTACGTGTTGTGGCAGCCAGAACAGATGCTCTGAATGCCGTTTTTTGTGGGAGAGTGGGTGTGGTCCAGCGGAGGACAGAGAAAGTAAGGTGATAAAGTGATTACTGACACCTATGGCTTGTGTGTGTGTGTGTGTGTGTGTGTGAAGGAGAACAAAGAGGAGACTCGTTTTGCAGAAGGAGAGAAATGGAAGCAGTCAGGAGGAGTGTGGATCAGGAAATCTATAAAGGAATAAGGACATTTGGCCAAAGCAACTGGAGACTACAACATATGGAGACAGCAATTAGGTTGATTTGGATCCCAGAGACATCAAAGGGAACAAATGGCAGACTCTCTGGCAGAAGAATCTCTCAAACAGAACAGAATAATGGAGGTACCTTTCAGTAAAACTGAAGCTAAATCCATCACTCGAAGCAGTAGCATGAATGAATGGCAGAAATATTAGGATTAAGGAACTAAAGGACATCACCTGTATAAGATAGAGCAAAAAGTGGGAGGAATGAAAAGAGCAGGAACAAACACCAGAGAGCAAACGATCATATCCAGACGGATGTTAGGACACACTGGGGTAAATTAGGGATGCACCTATTCGATCCTGGTATCGGATATCGGCCAGATCGGACTCAAAAAGCTAGATCGGATGTCGGTGACAAAGGGCCGATATATAGTGCCGATCCATATGGCAGATCTATTCATCTCAGTTCTGTGCTTTTCTGTGTTTACGACAGCCATGTGCGTCTCCTACGTCATCAGCGCCTGCTGGTCTGTGCATTTTTGCCCGGTGGAGCATGATGGAGGATAACTACAGAGGCTCTGCAGTTTAGCTGCATGTCACGCTTCTTTTGCTAACAACTCAGCCGGAAACTTGCAACATGTGCAGCACTACTGTTTCGACGGATGGCAGTCACGCTGAAAAATATAATGGGAGCCAAAAGGAGGAAGTTCACGTCAGCTGTAGCCTCCTGCAAAGAAGGAAGAAACCGTCTATTAATGGATTCAAAGTGTGAAAACATGGACAGGTTATTGGATTTAATTGTTCCAGATCCTTGAACTAAAGGGATTCCACCCTCTGGTTTAGTACCAGGTACAGTTCACCATCACTTAAATAATGCTCTCACGATGCGCTGGAGGGTCATTCGGCTCAGTGCAGGCCCCGTGATGTTGCAGGTGAGAATGCTCTGGATGGTGCCTCTGTAGAAAGTGTGCATGATGGGGGCAGGGGCTCTAGCTTTCCTCAGCTTGCAGAGGAAGTAGAAGCGCTGACATGCCTTCTTGGTCAGTGATGCGGTGTTGGTGGTCCAAGTGAGGTCTTCAGTGATGTGCACACCCAGGAACTTGGTGCTGCTCACCCTCTCCACAGCAGCACCGTTAATGGTCAGAGGTGCTGAGCATTACCATTAATTAGTAACATTTGATTTAATTTTTAAATTCAGATGTATTCTCTTCTTCACTCAGGGTTATCATCAGTTGACAAGCCTTAGTTTTGGCAGTGAACTCAGTTCAGCGTCAGCATGAGAAGTACAAGAAGCACATGCAGCTTCTGTTTGAGTAAATCATGCTCTCTGTTTTCAGTCCTCCTTGTGGCCTCTATAAAAACTGTGTCAGCACTTTATGTTAAATGCAGTTTTACATGACTGCATTTGCAATTTCATTGTCATTGAACCTGAGCTAAATCATTTCTCAAGAGGCAACGGTGGCTTGACTTGTTCTGGTATAATACACCTCAGTGTTTAATCTACATATCAATTCACACACAGTGGAAAGGATCTTCATCTGGCTCTTGTATGTGCACACAAATGTGCAGTTGATAGTTCTTTATGTAAAATGAAAGCTATAACAGGTCGGGTTATTGTTTTCACATGAACAGTTTTTACTCTGAGCCTTTACAACCAGCTAGAAACACGTCTTCTCTCAACACACAAACATTTTACTGTTCTCATTCAACTCCAAATCTGTTCCCCTTAAGGTGTCCAACAATTCATTATTCATAACATCAGACATATGACTATCAGGGTGAAGTAACATAGAAGACTGTACACAGACACAAAGGAACACAATGATCACATGTTGATAAGGTGATGTAAGGAATAATGTATAGTGAGCAGGTTTGTCTCAGATTATTACTCAGCTTTCTTACTGATCTTCGGTTGTGTAAGATGCTTGATTCTGATTGGTCAAAACCCCTTGATGATGGTTATTAACTTTCACTAACATGAGCAACACCAGAGACAAACTGATCACACGACATGTCAAATCAATCCACAGAAAAGAGTTCAGACACATTTAGCTTCTGCTTGTTGTAAAACTGTTATCAATCAATCAATCAATCTTTATTTGTATAGCGCCAAATCACAACGAACGTTATCTCAAGACTCTTTTACCAACAGAGCAGGTCTAGACCACTCTATGTCAAATTATGAACAGAGACCCAACACCAAGACAGGATAAGACTCAGTCTGACCCCACCTTAATCCACCATGAGCATTGCACCTCGCAGTATTTAGCTAGTTACAGTGGCGAGGAAAAACTTCCTTTTAACAGGCAGAAACCTCGAGCAGAACCAGACTCATGTTAGACAGCCATCATGCCTCGACCGAGTTGGGTCTGGACAGATAGAGGGGAGTCAAGCACGTCTGTATCAGCTGAAGTCCAGATCGTCCGCAGCAGGAGGACGTCTACA
This sequence comes from Notolabrus celidotus, assembly GCF_009762535.1. Taxonomy (NCBI): domain Eukaryota; kingdom Metazoa; phylum Chordata; class Actinopteri; order Labriformes; family Labridae; genus Notolabrus; species Notolabrus celidotus. Next base: position 34,185,016 of record NC_048284.1, on the reverse strand, counting down.
GCAGCTCAGAGGAATCTACGAGACAAGGGAGCTCAGGGACTCCAGAAAGGTCTATGGTTAGTAACTACAATGGGATAGGCAGAGTTAAAGTAAGTGAGGAAGGGGTTGGGGGGAAGTGGGTGAGCTAGGATCCCAGTGTGTCAGTGCGCCAGTTCCCCGGCAGTCTAGGCCTATAGCAGCATAACAAAAGCTGGTCCAAGCCTGAGCCAGCTCTAACTATAAACAATGTGGTTAAAACGTTAGCTTTAGTTGGCATGATAAATCAGCAGGTTACTGACATTTACATCTTGGATCCTGTCCATCAATATGATGAAGGAGTGGAGCAGGTGAGAGAAACTTTAGGTTAGTGATCTCTCCAAAGAAAGTTAAACCCTGAGTGGTGGTGATGATAGCAGCAGGGTTCAAAGTTGTGACATTAGTTTCTTTTTAAAGGTGTGTGAACCACAGAGCTCAGAGAAGAAGGAGAGCTGAATGAGGACAGTTTCATGTTCAATCCACCACAACAGGCAGAGAAGAATCCATCGCCATGGAACGATCACTGACGAGGAATCACTGGGACTATTTGAAAAACTGTAAACATAAATCATTTAAATCAATAAAATCATCTTTAATCAATGTTTCTAGCTACGTGTTTGTATCTGAGGTTAGTAGATAATGTTTGGTTAGAAGGTAGTTATGGGAAATAGAATCCCTTCAGGGTGGACAAGACCACACCAAAAGCTTAATGAGAGATGAAACCCTCCCAAATTTAAGAAACAAGAAAAACAAAAACCTAAACTAACTACGTAGAAAATCTGAAACTAGGGGAAAAGAAAAAAAAGACAACTAGACTATCTTAAGTCTTCAGCCCAAACTAACACAACAAACAAACATTCTGAACATGATATGATGATGACCCATTAATCATTGCAACTGCTTCCGTTTGTTGGCCTTGAATATCATGGGCCAGCACTACTTCACTTACCCCCCCACACGCACACACGCACATTTGAGTTATCCCGAAATACTACCTTCCATGCAGACATACCTCTGGTCTCAGGTCCCAGCAGGAGTGTGCTGCTGCCTGTGGTGTCTGTATATGACTTGGAATCAGGTTGGTTGGATATTAGCTTATCTTGCAGGCCCATGCACGATGCTTGATTGCCACTGTACCCTTGCACCACCTCTAATATCACACCCTTCGGGGGGTTGAAGGAAGGATGTTTGTCTAGGTTTCTAGCTGCCAGAACCACTTTCCCCAGAACTAAAAGGTTCCTGTGCCCCCATTGTTGTCTGCGTTTCGACCGTGGGCTGAAGTCCCGGGTAGATTGTGCAAATCAGGCCAGTGACGTATGGAGAAAAAAAAAGTAAATGCACTACACCACCAGACCAGTAGAGGGCAGTAACACAAAGAGGAATGCCATTCATCACAGATGACACCATAGAAGCAGACGGACAGGCAGGTATCATTATGAGCAACACAACAGTTAGCCTGTTAGCATGAAGAGACTCAGCTGGCTCTGTTTTAGATGGTGCTATATTTCATCACAGATGGATTCACTGAATCAACACGTGAGAGGAGATAAGCGCGAGTAGCAAAGACGTCTCAACGCGCCTTTAAAATCCTTTTGAACTCAAAAAGCTGTGATCGCAGAGATCGACCGGTGTTTTGGTTTAAACAGCGACCCTGTTAACTGGAGACTTTCAGCCGGATGCATCCCTCATAAACGTCTTTAGACCATCATTAAATATCTGATGAGGATATTTTGAAATCTTAATAAAAACTAAACTAGTTTTCATTCCCAGGAACTCCCTCTGTGTTTCAACAGCTGTGTAAACTCCACAAACACTGACACGTTCAGCTGAAGGTCTCCAGTTTACAGGGTCACTTTTAAAACCGTAACACCGGGAGAGACGCATTCACGGTGGGCTGAGAGAAGACTACTGTTACAAGCTGCTAAATCAAGAGAATCACAGCTTCTTCTTTTGAAAAGTACACACACATACAAAAAAGATAGAACAAATAAAAACTAATGAAAGAAAGAGAAATCAAGTGAATCACAGATGTGTGTGATGTTATTGTGGACAGAGGGCAGAATAAAAACACTGTGGTTAATCTATCAATCAGACAGGTTCAGCATTGCAAGCCCTGCCCCCCAAAAGTCCCGGGACCTTTGAGAAGTACTACCCCCCTAGCAGGGGCTTTTCAGGGGGAAGATTAACTACCCCTGAACTAAATTTAGACCCTGGGTCCTCCAGTGATAAAGAACAGCCCCTCCAAGTCTGAGACCAAATGGATCTCCAATGATGCAACATTAGCAGAAGTGGACGGTCTTGGTGAAGGAGGATCTGAGTTACCCAATCTACATTCCAAATCTCACCATGGTCACGGTCTCTGGGTAGTGAAAGTTAAAATTGGGATACAAGTGGCCAGAATGAGTGGATTTGGTTCAGGATGTTTGGGCTCAGACATCTCAGAATAAAGAAGCTGCTCTTTTACACTGAGGTAGTTCAGGTATCTGATGAGGAAGCCTCCCTTTAGAGGTATTCTGTGTTGAGCTGGGAAGAGACACCAGGGTAGCTACAGAGTGAGCTGGACGGTTAACATATCAAACAAAGGAGCTGGGAAATGTTGCCTGGGAGCGGGATGTCTGGGTCAACTCACTAAACCTGCTGCTACAGGATAGATGGATTGTTGGATCCCTCATTCTGTATATAAAGATGTGACACTTCTATTTGTCAGATGAAGACGTCTGTCTCTGCAGCAGCAGCAGTTTGTGATTTAAGATGATTGGATGGGTGTATTTAAGGTGAGGCATCTCTGGTGTGAGGCCAACACGATATACACATCTTGATACATCGTCAATCATGCGAAACACTAAAGATACATTATGCAGCAACACAAACTGACTGGTTGTTGTGCCAGCAGTGATGTTAACAGGATTAGCTAATACTTCTGGGCTGCTTAACTAAGCAGCTTCTGCCATCGGGGTATGAATGTGGTGTGAGTGGGTGAGAGTGAAAGAAAGAGCGTTTTATAAACACAGTACATTTACCATTTAGAAACTACTGATGTGGTATGACACCATTCACACCCAAATCTGGATGCCTTGGGATTCAACACGATCTTACTAGACTGGATGCAGTAGGATGTGAGGGTTAGGGTTTTAATCGCATCACTTTTTGTCTTTGGATGAGAGGAATGATTAGCCAGGGGTGTGTGGAAAAAACCTGCTCTCTCTACCTCAGGTGCATTATTGCTTCATACCTCCATACCTCTCTGGAGTCCCTGAGCTCCCTTGTCTCGTAGGTTCCTCTGGATCTCTGCTGCTGTGGACGTGCCAGACTCCAGCTGCTATAACTACTACAATCCGTCTCACCACTATCATCTCTCTCTCTTCCATCTCCCTCTATCCCCTTGAGGTTTCTGCCTGTTAAAGGAAGTTTGTCCTTGCCACTATAACCCATGGACACTCCAGCATGTGACTGCAGGCGTGATATGATCTTGCCGTCTCTTCCCAGTCAGAAGGCCCCTATCTGCCCCACCTCCCCTCCAACCCCCTCATCTCTTACTTTAACTCTTCCTGTCCCATTAAAGTTACTAACCATAGACCTTCTAGAGTCCCTGTGCTCCCTTGTCTCGTAGGTTCCTCTGGATCTCTGCTGCTGTGGACGTGCCAGACTCCAGCTGCTACAACTACTACAATCCGTCTCACCCCTATCATCTCTCTCTCTTCCATCTCATTCTATCCCCTTGAGGTTTCTGCCTGTTAAAGGAAGTTTGTCCTTGCCACTATAACCCAAGGACACTCCAGCATGTGACTGCAGGCGTGATATGATCTTGCCTTCTCTTCCCAGTCAGAAGGCCCCTACCTGCCCCCCCTCCCCTCCAACCCCCTCATCACTTTACCTCTACCTGTCCCATTAAAGTTACTAACCATAGACCTTTCTGGAGTCCCTGAGCTCCCTTGTCTCGTAGGTTCCTCTGGATCTCTGCTGCTTTTTGACGTGCCAGACTCCAGCTGCTATAACTACTACATTCCATCTCACCCCTATCATCTCTCTCTCTTCCATCTCATTCTATCCCCTTGAGGTTTCTGCCTGTTAAAGGAAGTTTGTCCTTGTCACTATAACCCAAGGACACTCCAGCATGTGACTGCAGGCGTGATATGATCTTGTCGTCTCTTCCCAGTCAGAAGGCCCCTACCTGCCCCCCCTCCCCTCCAACCCCCTCATCACTTTACCTCTACCAGTCCCATTAAAGTTACTAACCATAGACCTTTCTGGAGTCCCTGAGCTCCCTTGTCTCATAGGTTCCTCTGAGCTGCCGTAGACATCCTCCTGCTGTGGACGTTCCAGACTCCAGCTGATACAGACATGCTGGACTCCAGCGGCAACAGCTTCTACTACTTGTCTCATTACCGTCCACCAACTCGGTCGAGGCAGATGTCTGTCTAACATGAGTCTGGTTCTGCTCGAGGTTTCTACCTGTTAAAGGAAGTTTGTCCTCTCCACTGTAACTAGCTAAATACTGCGAGGTGCAATGCTCATGGTGGATTAAGGTGGGGTCAGACTGAGTCTTATCCTGTCTTGGTGTTGGGTCTCTGTTCATAATGTGACATAGAGTGGTCTAGACCTGCTGTGTTGGTAAAAGAGTCTTGAGATAACGTTTGTTGATTGATTGATTGATTGATTGATTGATTGATTGATTGATTGATTGATTGATTGATTGATTGATTGATTGTTTGATTGATCAGACTCCTGACACAGGCAGACTATCTCAAACATCGTCACCTTGTGTTTCTTGAGTTAACTTTCAAAGAGTCCAGATTTATGGTTTTTACCTGTAAAAGCATTCAAACAGCCGTGGGGTCGTCTAACCACACCAGCAGCTGATAAAGCAAGGACTGCTGACTCCAGGGATCTTACAGTCGTCTACACGCTGCAGCACAGTATCCAAGATTGAAGTAGTAATTCTGTTTTATTTGGTTGGCTTGAGGACATGGGGGATTATTGATTAAATCATTATCACAGTGGTCGCTCCAGATCACAGAAACCAGCACAGCACTTTGGGTGGCTCTGCTGTAATCATTGTTGTGATCAGATTCTTTTAAGGGAGGACTTTAATTGTATTGACTTGACCTAAATAAGCATTATGCTGGGCACTGAAACTAATGATATTGAACTATTGTTACGCAGAGTGCACTTTCTTGGTACATTGACTGTATAAATAATGGATCTGTTGTATTCCCAGGTTAGTTTAGTGGTTATCACCTGCTGTTCATGACTACCACAGCGGGGGTAGTGTGCTCATTTTCAGGCTTTATGTCAGGGCTATTCAACTATATTGTTCCAGGGGCCACATTTTCATAAAGCTAAGCACCCGGGGGCCATACAATTTCCCCCAAAAGCCATTATTCCCATTATGTATGTAAATTTGACACAACGCTCTACTGCATTTATAAAACTCTTTTATTGTGCTAAAAGGAAAAATAGTACAGATTGCTGACTGAAAATATAAATTTTCTTTGCAACAAAGGCTGTTACAGCCCCAGAAAAAACAAACACCTATTTGAAACATTTAAAGATCATGTCAGTCTTCAATATAATTTGGTCAATTCTGACATCTCAACGTATAGCACAGCATTTCCTTTTAAACAAACAAGAGATGGAGTATATAACGGAAATTGCGGGGGTAGATTACGTGTTTTGTCCTTGTGTTTACATACTCGGAAACCCTCAAAATACTGTCCATATAGTAAAACCACTTGCAAGCTGGATCCAAACGAGTATCATGATTGGTAAACAGATGATAATGAGAAAATGGAAAGCGGTAGAAGGGCCATCATTTTGGGAATGGATCTCAGAACTGGGCAGGGTGGCAGCTTTTGAGAGAATATCCTACAGTCTAATAAATGAGGTAGGAAAATATAATGATAAATGGGGAAAGTTTCTGCGGTTTCACTCACCACAGGGGAACCTTCTGGGCACCAGCTGATTGTTTTTTTGAATGCCAGACTGTATAATGTGTACATTGTACAACAAGTTGTTTGTATTTGTAAAAATATTAAGACATTTACTTTGCGGTGTGGTTGTTGGGGCTCTGAACTGAATGCAGGAGGTGTGGCGATGGTGCGTTGAAAGGAAGCAGTGTGGACACTGTTGGACGAACTTTGATTAAATATCTATTTGTGAAGTATGGGTAGAGGGCATGTGACAGTGGTGCATTGGACATCTTGTTAACTTGTCCAAAATGTCTTGTTAATACTGGTATTTTGTCATTCTCATTATTTGTGCCTTATTTGGTAACACTTTATATTAACTACACACTTTTAAGCATTAATTAAGCATTAATTAATACTTAACTCATCATCTGTAAAGCATTGTTCATACATTAATACTCATTTATATATCATGTACAAACACAGTTATAAATGTTTTATTATTCATGAATATGACTCTCTATAATGTGTTAACTAACTCTTTGTTCATACTTTATAAATGATGGATTCACCAAATACAAATGAGCTATTATGGTCATAATAAACCAGTTATTAACACATTTACAGGTTATGATTCTAACATTTAGTAAGGGCTAGTGAACACCTTATTACATAGCAAGTTATGATTAATTAAGGTAGTCACAAAGGACTTATAAGCTGCTTGTTCATGGTTTTGTGAGCTGATCAAAAGTGAGGACTTTTTATGCTTTACAAAGAATTCATTAATGAGATTTAAGACCAGCAGCACCTTAAAACACAGAATCCAAGTTATTGTTCAGTTTTCAGCTGCATTTTAACTTGTGTTTACAAATGGTTTTATACAGCCAGTTTAAATGTTACTGTGTCTTTTTATATATTTGATTTGTCATATTTTATTTGAGTTTTTCCACTGTGAGCACTTTAAGTTTGAGAGTATTTCTTTTTCAGTTGCAGAGTATTTTAAGTTCATATGAAGAGTTTATACAGAGGTTGTTTCCTTTTAATAAACACAAGTTTAAGTCCATGTGTTGTGTCTGTTTCCTTATTCTGTTGAATCAATATCTGTGACTTCTGTGTTTTAAGGTGCTGCTGGTCTTAAATCTCATTAATGAATTCTTTGTAAAGCATAAAAAGTCCTCACTTTAGATCAGCTCACAAAACCATGAACAAGCAGCTTATAAGTCCTTTGTGACTACCTTAATTAATCATAATTTGCTATGTAATAAGGTGTTCACTAACCCTTACTAAATGTTAGAATCATAACCTGTAAATGTGTTATAACTGCTTTATAATGACCATAATAGCTCATTTGTAATTGGTGAATCCATCATTTTTAAAGTATGAACAAAGAGTTAGTTAACACATTATAGAGAGTCATATTCATGAATAATAAAACATTTATAACTGTGTTTGTACATGATATATAAATGAGTATTAATGTATGAACAATGCTTTACAGATGATGAGTTAAGCATTAATTGATGCTTAATTAATGCTTAAAAGTGTGTAGTTAATATAAAGTGTTACCCATTATTTTATTATTGTTATTTTTTCTTTATTGTTTGATACAGTATTTTCTTCTCTGTTTGTTTTTTATTATTTTTCATGCCAGTCAAAGTCACACATTTTATCGTGATTTTTTTTTTTTTTTCACTCTTTGGCTTGGCACTATTTTGTCCTGTATGTTGTTGATATGTTTTGTTAAAAATTCAAAATCCAATAAAGTTGAGTCATAAAAAACAAACAAGAGATGGTCAAAATTTAAAGTAAACTTCCTTGTACTCTTTGGTCATATAGATGGTTTTATTCTTTTCATATTTTACGAACAAATATTGAGATAAAGTTTTTGGTCAGTGTAAGTTCACATGAACTATATATATGAACCAGTTCAACCTGTTTTTACATTTCATGATTAAACAATTCATGAGGAACTCCACAATGGCCGTCTTTGTAGACCTTTAGAGGTTCTGGTGCAGTACTAAATTGGCTTAAGTCCTATTTAAATGACCGGGACTATTTTGTGTCTTTAGGTAAATACACATCTGAGCGGATGAAAATCTTGTGTGGAGTACCTCAGGGATCCATTCTGAGGCCTCTGCTATTCAACATCTACATGCTCCCCTTAGGTCAGATAATAAGAAACAACCAAATAAAATACCATAGCTATGCAGATGACACACACATTTACATCACCATATCACCAGGGGATTATAGTCCCATACAAACACTGAGTAAATGCATTGAACAAATCAATGACTGGAGGAGACAGAACTTTCTTCAGTTAAACAAAGAAAAAACTGAAATGATTGTTTTTGGAGGAAGAAAGGTTAAAGGTTACTGCTCAGCTCCAATCTGCACTGATGAAATGTTCAAACCAAGCCAGAAACCTTGGTGTAATCATAGACTCAGACCTTAATTTCAGCAGCCACATTAAGACCATTACAAAGTCCGCCTACTATCACCTTAAGAATATATCAAGGATTAAAGGACTTATGTCTCAGCAGGATGCAGAAAAACTCCTCCATGCATTTATCTTTAGCAGACTAGACTACTGTAACGGGGTCTTTACAGGACTCCCTAAAAAGTCCATCAGACGACTGCAGCTCATACAGAATGCTGCTGCTGGAGTCCTAACAAGGACCAAAAAAGTAGACCACATTACTCCAGTTCTTAGGTCCCTACACTGACTTCCTGTCTGTCAGAGAATATACTTTAAAATCCTGCTGATGGTTTATAAAGACCTGAATGGTTTAGGCCCAAAATACATTGCTGATCTGCTCCTACTTTATGAACCACCTCGACCTCTGAGGTCATCAGGTACTGGTCTGCTTTCAGTTCCTAGAGTCAGAAGGAAACATGGTGAAGCAGCGTTTAGTCATTATGCACCACATATCTGGAACACACTCCCTGAAAGCTGTAGGTCTGCTCCAACTCTCACCTCTTTTAAATCAAAGACTAAGACTTTTTTTATTTACCACTGCCTTCCTATCTTAGCTCATTTTAACTCACTTTAAATTAAAATTTTAATGTCATTCTTAATATATTTCTAATTTTCCTTTTCTTTTCTGTTTTATCATATTTGTCATTTTAATTATGTTCTTTTATGCCTGTCTGAATGTCTCCAATGCTTTTAATGTGTCAATGTAAAGCACATTGAGTTGCCCTCATGTATGAAATGCGTTATACAAATAAAGCTGCCTTGCCTTGCCTTTGGATGTGAGCTTATTTAGACAGTGTTGCATTTACATCCAGAATTTAAACACATTATTGATCTGCCCAATGTGTCACGTGTCAGGAGGAAACTTTGGATGAGATTTGACTCAAAATAAATGAAAAAAGATTCATTTATTTGACCTTGGTTCTCTGCTCACACTTAAACAGAGGAAACTGTAATCATCACAGATCTGTTGAGGCAGATGCACCAGGCATGTTGAAATGACAGCTCCTCCTGTGAGGAGTTTCCAGCTGGTAACAGACTAAAGTAAGTACTGATGCTATTTCATGGCCTTCAAAGGTGAACAACACCAACAGAGAGAATACTATGTACTTCTTTCTTATGGAGGAGGTGTCAGACAGAGGACAGCATGTTATTCAGTCTTATTCACATTTTTAAATGTCACAGAGTCATCATGAGCTGAAAGCAAAACAAATAAAGTAAGAGGAGACGTTTCTATTATCTGAAAACTTTATATTTATACATACAGGGGCTGTTTCAGTGAAGATTCACAGTATAATAAATGTTGGTTAAAGGTGAGTTCATGGTGCATGATGATCCATTTACTGGCCTTATCATCTAAACCTTTCAGCACCGATGTGAAGATGTCTTCAGCAGGCTTCCACTCATCCAGCTGCTTCACCTCCTGGACTTCCTCCAGTTTGTCCATGAGCCTCTTTTTCTCTGCATACGGCACACTGTGAGGACCAAAAACATGCCTCTGCTCTTTCCACAGTTCTACACAGTTTAATTGGCTTTAACCAGGATGCATTGTGGGATTTGAGTTCTTTGAAATGATGACATCCAAATCCTCAAATAAAGCAGCGAGCAGAACAATGTTTGAGTTGAAATGGATCAATAATAAGTTTCAAACTCACCGTGTCTTGGTTTGCTGGACTGGACTGGAGGTGTCTGCTCTGATATGTGACATAGTCCTTAAAGAAATAATAGATCAATGTCAGTATTGCAACCCTGAAGCTGTTGGCGATCAGAAACTCAAATCTAAAACATCCCATTCAGATCCAAAGCTCTCCTCCACCTCATGATAAACTTGGATGTGGCTCCCTCTGCTGGTAAAATGTCTCCACTGCAACAGCACAGATACAATTGTGTACTGTTCTCTGGTTCATTATGTCTGAGTTTACACTGACTTTGACCTAACAGCATCTTTTCAAAGATATCACTCCACTTACAATGCTTTAAAGAGTTAAAGAGAGAAGAAATGTACACCAAGACAAACATAGCATCCCTTGTTCTGCAGCAGCATCATCAGCATGATGATGAGGGAGCTGCTGGATCAGCTGAGAGATCATTGACTTTGGGTCTGCACAAATGTTTCATAAAATCCAAAATGCATGTATTTATTTATTTATGTATTATTTTATTTTTAGAAATGTATTGGCAGTGGTGTTTTCTCTTTCTTTGTTTTAGGAGGAAAAGTTTCAACATCAAGGATTCCCTGTGTGTGTCTCTATTTTATGTGTTATAATTACTCATGTAAGTTTTCAATCATTGCATCAGGTATGAAGGTAAATATGTTGCAAAATGCACGAGCTTGTAGACTTGATGTGAGAACCTGCAGAATGTGATTTGAGAACTTGTGGATAAAAAATCTGAACTTGTATGTGTCATTTTTCACTTCTAAAAAAAAAATCACACACATGTGAGCTGAATTTGAAGTTAAAGAAAAAATATTCACACGTGTAGATTGATATTGTAGCGAGGACAGCGCATGTGAGTTTTTCAAAACACCAGGAAAGACTTTCATCAAAATGAAGGATTAAAAACTCCTTTCTTTGAGGTGACCAGAGACCAGGTCACCCCAAAAACAGACCTCTCCTACTTCCCTTTTTACACTCCATTGAATCATAAAGATGACATTTAACTCAAAAGAGATTGCAATAGCATCCTCTACGGTTCATCCAACACCCTCCTCAACAAATTACAATAGCTCCAGAGACCGCATCACCCCAGTCCTCCAGAACCTCCATTGGCTTCCCATCACTTCCCGAATACAGTACAAGATCCTCCTCATCACTTACAAAGCCCTCCATAATCTAGCTCCCTCCTACCTCACCTGCAGAAATACAATCCCTCCCGCAACCTCCGCTCCACCAACGCCAACCTCCTCACCCCTCTCATCAAACCCAAGCACCGAACCTGGGGGGACGGGGCCTTCTCTGTCGCTGCCCCCACCCTCTGGAACTCTCTCCCCCTACACCTCTGATCCTCTCCCTCACTCACCACTTTCAAATCTGGACTCAAAACCCACCTATTTACAAAGGCTTTTAAACTATAATTGATTCAATTTTTGTTTGTTTGTTTGTTTCTCTTGTTTTGTTTTATATTGCTGCCTTGCTTTTCTTTGCTTTTTTGCACTGTTTTCATTTTCTTTCCTATTGTATAATTTATTTTCTTGTAAAGTGTCTTATAGAATCTTTTAAAGCGCTTTTATAAATAAAATGTATTATTATTATTATTATTATTATTATTATTATTAAAAAGAGCCTCTCTACAGATCAGAAGTGAACCTGCAATAAAAGGTGTGCCAAGATTCACACAGGAAGAGCTGTCTTCCTGTCCAGATCCCTGTGTTTGACTTTTTCCAAATGTATGCAATTAAATGTTTTCTTCATCCAAAGGACTTATGGACATCACCATGAACAAAGGACAGTGAAAATTAATACAATATAAGGAATGTTTGAAAAATATGTTGGTTTGCTGTATTATGTGTTCTTAAAGGCCCTGTGAGGAGTTTTTAACTGGCTGAGAGACAGACTGAAATTGATCCTGATGCCTCTTTATGACCCTCAAATGCAAACAAGACCATCTACAACAACACTGACACCTTCTCTGTTGTCATTTTTAATGCCTGAAACCGCCCTGAGGGGGTAGGGGTCAGACCAGATGATTGACATCTCGCTTTAGTAACACCCTTTTTTGGCTGTTTTCATTGCAAATAATCACATTGTGCAATAAATCTAAACTTTAAAAGACAACAGGATGAGGTTATAATAATAATAATAATACTGTATTGCCTTGTTATGTTTGTGACCAAACTACGACATCTAGTGTCTAAAAGCTGTAATAGCAAAGCTTTGAGTTATTTTGAACCCTTGGTCTTGCCGTAGTTATGTTGCCATGGGTACGGACCGTTTTGTTTACAGTCTATGGTACGAACATAATCCTTCTTATATCGCGTTTGGAAAACATTTGCCTGTAAGTATTTTCATATACAGTGCTTTTAGTTCAGTTTCATTGTTTCAGATTGTTTGTGATAAAGGTTAAAAGTCTATTTTAAAACCGCCGACAGTGAAATCTATATATGCTAACCACTAGCATGTCAATGCAATTTCCCATGTATGTTAGCATCAAGCTAGCGTTTTGTGTCGTTATAGCGCTGTTACCACATGAGAGAGATGTAACATTTGTATGGTTTCTCTTGCGTGAAACTAATGTATATTTTCTTGTGTGTCCAGTTTTACAGTTTTTATGAGTAAAGCTACAAACGGAAAATCCTGAATCAGAGTTTTTCTTGGGAAACTGTTATCTAACTGCCAAGCTGAGATAGCTGGGGCAGAATAGTAAAAAGGCACCATTTTTTGAACAAGCCAGCAGCCTTCCATGCTGTAAGAGAAGACCTATTACCAGTCATGATGACACATAATGAAGAAGAAATGGACTTATTGGAGACAAGATCAGAAATATCCAGCTGCTCTAGAGCCAGTAAACTCTCAACAGCCAGCTCTCTTGCACTGAGAGCACGAGCAAAGGCAGAAGCTGCTCGCACTGAACTTTCATTTGCAAAAAAGGAAGCTGAAATGTTAAAACAACAAGCTATACTACAAGCAAGCTTACATGAGCTGAAAATGGAAAAAGCTGCTGCAGCCGCAGATGCAGAAGCTAATGTGTTGGAAGCAGCTGCACAGGATGAGTATCAACAATTCGGCTCTCCTCTTCTAGTGCATAGACCTGTGATGCCTCAGTTCCCAATTGAGTTCCCCAGTGGAAGAGCTACAACACAGTCATCAGTGCAAAATCCTTTTCTTCAGCCATACCTGAGTGCACAAACAGCTAATACGCTACATGCAATCACAACCCCACCCGATGCAAAGCCACCAGTAGGCACACGTCCACCAGCATCCCAGCCAACCATGGGCAATGGTGAAACAGCAAAAAGCTGTGTGCTACATAGTGAAACGCAGCGGAGTGAAAGCAGTGAGTATGCATTTGCTGAGTTAGCCCCGCATCATTCATTCAAAAGAGAGGATGCTTTGTACACAATGCATGCTAATACTGTTAAAAATGAGAGACATTCTCACGGCTATGGAGAGCCTCCTCATAACATCGAGCACACAAGTGACAAATGTGTGCTTCCTCAGTCTCATCCAGCTCAGTCATCACCCTTACATGACACCACCTCGTCCAATCCATCCGCTGCTATCGACTTAGCAAAGTACCTGATGCGTCGAGAGATGGTGAGTTCCGGCTTATTGACATTTGACGATAAACCAGAAAATTACTGGGCTTGGAAAACATCATTCATCAACTCCACAGAAGACTTGAAACTCTCTGCTAGAGAAGAACTCGATCTTTTATGCAAATGGCTGGGTCCATCTTCATCTGAGCAAGCTAAAAGAATCAGAGCAGTGCATATTCACAGTGCATCCGCTGGCCTCCAGATGGTATGGCAGCGATTAGAGGACATCTATGGCTCACCAGAAGTAATTGAAGATGCTCTACTGAAAAAAATTGATGATTTTCCAAAAATCACTGCAAAAGACAACCACAAGTTAAGACAGCTAGGAGACACTCTTATGGAACTCGAGGCAGCTAGAGCAGATGGATACTTACCTGGCCTTATGTACCTCAACACCTCGCGTGGTGTCAGCCCCATAGTGCAGAAGCTACCGTACAACCTGCAAGAAAGGTGGATCACGGTAGGATCACGCTACAAAGAGCAACACAGAGTGTCATATCCTCCATTCTCAGTCTTTGTGAACTTTGTTTGTGAAGAAGCAAAGGTGCGTAATGATCCAAGTTTTGCCAACATAACGGGAACACTGTTTGCTACCAAGACAGAGAAAAGCTACTCACCCAACTATCAGCCATTTAACCAGCATGTGAAATCAACAGTAACTGTAAGAAAGACAGAAATCTCTTCAGATGGCGATCCTGACAAATTGTGTCCTCTGCATAATAAGCCGCATCCTCTGAGAAAGTGTCGTGGCTTCAGGAACAAAACAATAGAGGAGAGAAAGGCGTATCTGAAGGAAAAATCAATCTGTTTCCGCTGTTGTGCATCCTCCACCCACATTGCTAAAGACTGCAACAAACCTGTTCAGTGCAAAGAGTGCAATAGTGACAGACACCCCTCAGCACTACACCCAGGGTCCGCTCCATGGAAAACTGATTTTCAAACAAACACTAGGGAGCAGCAAGGCGGGGAGCAGCAAGGCGAGGAGCAGCAAGGCAAGGAGCACCAAGCAGTAGCCGGTACATCTGTGACGTCTAGATGCACAGAAATCTGCGGAGATGTCAATGCCTCAAAATCCTGTTCCAAAATCTGTCTTGTCTGGGTGTACCCTAATGGACAGAGAGAGAGAGCGCTGAAGACCTACGCTGTTCTAGATGATCAAAGCAACAAATCACTAGGCAGATCAAAATTCTTCGAACACTTTGGCCTTCAGGGAACAGGGTCAATGTACACTCTAAAGACATGCTCAGGAGTGGTAGAGACATCAGGCCGACGTGCCAGCAACTTCATTGTGGAGTCTCTGGATGGCAAAACCCAGATCTCTTTACCTACCTTGATTGAATGTGACTTGTTGCCAGACAACAGATCTGAGATTCCATCACCAGAGGTAACAAGATATTATCCTCATCTCATGTGCCTGACAGATAAGATTCCAGCTCCGGACCCAGATGCATCCATCTTACTCCTACTTGGACGTGATATGATCCAAGCACATAAAGTCAGAGAACAGTGTAATGGACCTAACAACGCTCCATTTGCTCAAAGACTCGATCTCGGATGGGTATTAATTGGAGATGTGTGCCTCGGAAGAGCGCACAAAACAAACAGCGTCAGTGCCTTCAAGACCAATGTGCTTATGAGTGGCCGTCACTCGATGCTGGAACCCTGCACAAGCAACATACTGGTAAAAGAGAAAATCCATTCTCCAGTGCTGCCTCACGCCCCTCCAGGTATGTTTCATGCATCCAATCCTAAATACAACACAGACAGCCTTGGACAAGACGTGTTTCAAAGTACAGCACATGATGAAAAACTTGGCATGTCAGTTGAAGACAAGTTGTTTCTCGACCTCATGGATAAAGAGGTTTACATGGATGATGCTAATTGCTGGGTAGCACCCCTGCCATTCAGACCAAATAGATCACGCTTACCCAATAACAGGCAGCAAGCGTTCAATCGTCTCACATCCCTGCGTCGTATGCTGGAGAAGAAAAAGGGCATGAAGGATCACTTCTTCAAATTCATGCAAACAATGTTCGACTCAGACCAAGCAGAGCCTGCACCAACACTGACAGCAGAACAGGAACGGTGGTACCTTCCAATATTTGGTGTTTATCATCCACAGAAAAAAGACCAAATACGCGTAGTATTTGACTCCAGTGCCAAACATGAGGGCCTTTGTCTCAATGATGTTCTCCTTAAGGGACCTGACATGAACAATTCATTACTGGGAGTCTTATTGCGTTTCCGTAAAGAACCTGTAGCAGTGATGGCTGATGTGCAAAAGATGTTTTATTGCTTTACTGTCCATGAAGAGCACCGGGACTTTTTGCGCTTTTTGTGGTTTGAAGACAACAACCCAACCAAGCAGATCACCGAATACCGCATGAAGGTTCATGTATTCGGGAATTCTCCCTCTCCAGCAGTGGCCATTTATGGCTTAAGGAAGGCAGCCCTACATGCAGAAGGAGAAGATGGTACAGAAGCCAAGCAGTTCATTATGCGGAACTTCTACGTGGATGATGCCCTGGCCTCTTTCCCCACAAATGATGAAGCCATCTCTGTCTTGAAAAGAACCAAAGACATGCTAGCTGAGTCAAGCATCAAGCTGCACAAGATAGCCTCTAATAGCCGTGTGGTGATGGATGCGTTCTCCCCAGAAGAACGGGCTAAAGACCTAGTCAACCTGGAGCTAACAATCGACCCCTTGCCACTTCAGCACAGTTTGGGACTCACCTGGAGCTTACAGACTGACACCTTCACCTTCTGTGTATCTAGAGAGAAGAAGCCGTTCACCAGAAGGGGGATCCTATCCACTGTTAATGGTCTCTACGACCCACTGGGATTTGCAGCACCTGTTACAATTCAAGGAAAGGCCTTAGTCAGAGAGTTGTCAGCTGAACAGTTTGAATGGGACGCCCCTCTCCCAGCTGTGAAAGAAGAACAGTGGAGGCTGTGGACAGACTCAGTCCATGAGCTTGAACAGCTTCAAATAAAAAGGGCATATGTACCTGTTTCTTTGCGCTACATTGAACACAGAGAACTCTGTGTTTTCTCTGATGCTTCCACCATGGCCATTTCAGCAGTGGCATACTTAAAAACAGTGGACAAGGAGGGCCATACTCACGTCGGGTTCGTCATGGGCAAGTCAAAGCTGGCTCCTCATCCTCAACACACCATTCCACGGCTGGAGCTTTGCGCTGCCGTACTGGCGGTTGAAATGGCAGACCTATTAACAGAGGAACTGGACATTGATATCCACAAGGTCACATTCTTCACAGACAGCCGGATTGTATTAGGCTACATTCATAATACAAACAGAAGATTTTACGTGTATGTGACCAACAGAGTTACTCGCATCAGGAAATCCGCAAGACCTGAACAGTGGAACTTTGTCAGCACAGAAAACAATCCTGCAGACCATGGGACACGCTCTGTGTCAGCAGCCCAGTTGTCACACACCAACTGGTTCCAAGGTCCAACTTTCCTGTCCAGAGACACCTGCTTAAAGCAAGAGACTTTTGAGTTAGTAGAACCTGATGCCGACGCAGATATACGTCCACTGATCACAGCTTTCATAACCAAAGCCTCTGTCAATCGGCTTGGCTCACGGAGATTTGAGCGCTTTTCAAGTTGGAAAGCCCTCTGCCGAGCTACAGTCAAACTCATATACAAAGCCAGGTCTTGCAGTAAAAATACAAACAGCAAGACAGAAGTATGGACACAGGCAAAAACAGTTATCATCAGAAGTGCCCAACAAGATGCCTTCTCTGAGGAGATCAGATCCCTCTCAAGGGGTGATGTTGTCTCAAAGTCCAGCACTCTCAGGAAGCTGAACCCTTTTGTTGATGCAGAAGGCCTTTTGAGAGTTGGAGGGCGTATGCCTGCAACACACACTCCCTGGGAAGAGAGACACCCAATCATTGTCCCCAACAAACAACACATCGCCACCTTATTAGTGAGACACTATCATGAGCAGGTCGCACATCAAGGGAGACATCTAACAGAAGGTGCTCTTCGCTCTGCTGGTTTGTGGCTGATAGGAGGCAAGAGGTTGGTGTCTAACATCATACACAAATGTGTGATCTGTAAAAGGCTAAGAGGAAAAGTAGAGGAACAACAGATGGCTAGCTTACCTGCTGATCGAGTCAGCCCGGGTCCTCCATTCACAAGTGTCGGTGTTGATGTGTTCGGCCCATGGACTGTCAGCTCACGGCGCACCCGAGGTGGGGTTGCAGAGAATAAACGCTGGGCTGTCATCTTCACATGCATGGTGACAAGAGCCGTGCATATCGAAGTTCTAGAGTCTCTGTCCTCTTCAAGTTTTGTAAACGCCCTAAGAAGATTCACAGCCATTCGTGGACCAGTTCGTCTTTTTCGTTCTGATCAGGGTACTAACTTTGTGGGTGCCTGCAAAGAGCTCCAAATAAGATCTGGGGACCCTGAGCTAGCAACTTACCTTCTAGATAAAGGTAGCACCTGGACATTCAACCCTCCCCACGCCTCACACATGGGCGGAGCATGGGAGAGGATGATAGGTGTGGCTCGCAGGATATTGGACGCTTTGCTGTTGAAGAGAAACACCTGCCACATGTCTCACGAGGTTCTGGTCACTCTCATGTCCGAAGTTATGGCAATTATGAATGCTAGGCCTCTAGTCCCTGTATCGTCTGACCCAGATATGCCTGCCGTCCTTACACCTGCCATGCTCTTGACACAGAAAATTGAGACTGTGTTGCCGCCATCACCAGGACAATTTGACCTCAAGGATCTCCACAGTAAACAATGGAAGCAGGTCCAAACTTTAGCTGATGCATTCTGGAAACGTTGGCGGCAGGAATACCTGGTGACCCTTCAAGCAAGACAAAGGTGGCATGTGGACAAACCAAACCTGAACAAAGGAGACGTGGTGCTTCTGAAGGATGCACAAGCAAAGAGAAATGAATGGCCTGTTGGCATTGTAGTTGATGTCTTTCCAAGTGAGGACAAAAAAGTTCGGAAGGTGGATGTTAAGGTAGTCAAGCAGGGCACTCCAAAGGTGTACTTGAGACCTGTCTCAGAACTTGTGTTGCTTTTGAAAAATGTATAATGGTATAATGTGTTATACCAGGCGAGGAGTGTATTGCCTTGTTATGTTTGTGACCAAACTACGACATCTAGTGTCTAAAAGCTGTAATAGCAAAGCTTTGAGTTATTTTGAACCCTTGGTCTTGCCGTAGTTATGTTGCCATGGGTACGGACCGTTTTGTTTACAGTCTATGGTACGAACATAATCCTTCTTATATCGCGTTTGGAAAACATTTGCCTGTAAGTATTTTCATATACAGTGCTTTTAGTTCAGTTTCATTGTTTCAGATTGTTTGTGATAAAGGTTAAAAGTCTATTTTAAAACCGCCGACAGTGAAATCTATATATGCTAACCACTAGCATGTCAATGCAATTTCCCATGTATGTTAGCATCAAGCTAGCGTTTCGTGTCGTTATAGCGCTGTTACCACATGAGAGAGATGTAACATTTGTATGGTTTCTCTTGCGTGAAACTAATGTATATTTTCTTGTGTGTCCAGTTTTACAGTTTTTATGAGTAAAGCTACAAACGGAAAATCCTGAATCAGAGTTTTTCTTGGGAAACTGTTATCTAACTGCCAAGCTGAGATAGCTGGGGCAGAATAAATACATTTTATTTAAAGGCGCCTTTCTCAGCACTCAAGGACACCGCACAGATATATATATATACATACACAAATTCACATTAAAGGAAACAAAATCAGAGTCAAAATGAAAACAATATAAACTAACAAAGTGGTAAGAAAATAGAAAAATTAAAATGTGACAGTGCAATTAGAGTCAGACGGAGTAGGCGGTTTTGAACAGATATGTTTTGAGTTGTGATTTGAAATGGGGGAAAGAATCTGTGTTTCTGAGTTGAGGTGGTCATGAGTTCCAGAGACGGGGAGCAGAGCGGCTGAATGCTCGGCTCCCCATAGTGGTGAGACGGGCGGAGGGGACAGACAGGTGTATGGAGGAAGAGGATCTGAGGGAGCGGGAGGGAGTGGGAACATGGAGGTCAGACAGATATGGGGGGACGAGGTTGTGGATGGTCTTGAATGTTAACAGGAGGACTTTGAACTGAATACGAAACTGAACAGGGAGCCAGTGGAGCTGTTGGAGGACAGGAGTGATGTGGTGGATGGAGGGGGTTCGGGCAATATATACGGGCAGCTGAATTCTGGACCAGTTGGAGTTTATGGAGGGATTTGTGAGGGAGTCCGAAGAGGAGAGAGTTGCAGTAGTCCAGACGGGAAGTGACAAGGCTGTGGACAAGGATGGCGGCAGTGTGGGGGGTGAGGGAGGGGCGGAGACGATTGATGTTACGAAGATGGAAGTAGGCAGTCCTGGTGATGTTATTGATGTGTGATTGAAAGGATGATGTGCTGTCAAGGATGACACCCAGACTCTTAACCTGGGGGGAGGGTGAGACGGAGGAGTTATCAATGGTGAGGGAGAAGCTGTTGGATTTGGATAGAGTGGATTTGGTGCCAATAAGGAGAACCTCGGTTTTATTACTGTTTAATGTAAGGAAATTTAGGGTGAACCAGGTTTTTCTTTCAGAAGACACTTATTTTGCATGTACAGGACAAGAGATAAGAGGTATCACTTTGTCCACAAGGGGGCACCAGAATCGATACAAGCTAAAAGTTCCTCACAGCAGCTTTAAACTGTTTGTAACAGAATGATGCACCCAGACATAGACACACACACAGAGACCCTCACACCAACAGACCCCTTCTTATCTGTCCATCTAATCAACTGGTAAATACCTTTCTCTTCAGCTCACACTCTAAGGGACAAGTTTAGACATTTCCAAAATGTATATTAACACATGTTTGACTTCCCCTCCCCCTTTCATTTTTCTAGTATTGTATTCTTTATTCTAATGCAGGGGTGTCAAACGTGCGTCCCGAGGGCCAAAACCGGCCCGCCAGAGGTTCAAATCCGGCCCACAGGACGACTTTGCAAAGTGAAAAAATGACATGTATACATGTATGTATTTATTTACTGTTGAGTGTTACTTTTATTATTGCTATGTTGTAAGGTGACCTTGGGTGTCCAGAAAGGCCCCTATAAATACATCATTTATTATTATTATTATTATTATTATTATTATTATTATTATGAAGCTAAGATAAAAACTTTCATTTTGAGTCTTTGATAAGAATATTGAAAGTCCTGAAGTTCTACAACATATTATGACAAAGTTATTAAAAACAGGTTTAATGGTGTTTTCTTCCATATAGTCAACATCTCTCTCTCTTGTGTGTAAACTCAGTGTCCTGCTAGGATTATGTTCAACTTCTCACAAGTTATGAAATCTGCACTCCAAGATAATGAGAATCATCAATGAGAGTTCATCTTTGAAGTTTAGGAGACCGGATATTTTCATGTCATAGATAACTTTGATTTGTTTGATTACAAAGAATTGTGCTACTTTCTTAAAGGTGACATATCACGCTTTTTTCATCAATATATATTGGTCTAAGAGGTCCCCAAAACATGTCTTTAAAGTTTATGCTCAAAAAAAACACTTTGAAATCAGATTTTGGTCTGCCTGAAAAACCCTCTTCTTCAGTCCTCCTCAGAACACTCTGTTTTCTCTCTGACCACGCCCCCTCAGGAAGTGGGTGTGGCCTCGGCTCTCCAGCACGTTGATCTAATGTTTACATGTTGGCTGAATATACACAGCTGCTCACAGACCCGCGTTACTTCAACCCTCTGAATCTGATCCAGAATCTGATCCTGACGGAGAGGCGCCTGCAGCAGGACCTTTCTGAACCATTGGTCACAGATTTAGTGTTTCTTGTTGTTTTATTTATCAGTATGTAGACGTGTGTCTTGGTACACAGCTACGAACATGTAGCTATGTGGCTATGCTCACTAGCGCTAGCACTTATCCATGATAAATAAAAATCATCCACTAGATCTTCAAATCTGCAGACGTGGGGAGTAAAACCGACCTCTGCCAGAAAGGCAGCAGGACCTTTCTGAAGGATTGGTCACAGATTTAGTGTTACTTGTTGTTTTATTTGTCAGTATGTAGACGTGTGTCTTTGTACACAGCTACAGCTACGACATGTAGCTATGTAGCTATGCTAACTAGCGGTAGCACTTATCCATGGTAAATAAAAATCATCCACTAGATCTTCAAATCTGCAGACGTGGGGAGTAAAACCGACCTTTGTGTTTATTAAGACAGCCTACAACTAGCATGCCTCCCTCCTAAGCTCCTTGTTAGCACACATGTGTGCAGGTAATGAAAAACAGAGGAGGGATTCAGTATTATTTTATACAGTCTATGGGCTGAACAAGCTCCGAGCTCTGACTCCGTGACAGACCGGATATTGTTGTTACGTAACAAAAACACTGAAGTCTGAAACGGCTGGTTTCACACACATTTACAGAAAGGTGGAGAAATCAGAACAGGGGCAGAATGGATTCTTTTCATTCTCGGGGGGTTTGTAGACATGCCAGGGAAACATATTTCAGGTAGAGAACCATTAAAAAGTCCATTTTGCATGATATGTCACCTTTAATCCATGACTTGCTTTAATCAAAGAATATGCATTGGTGACAGCTGTGGTGATGTGTTTATATTAACGGGTAATTATGATAGAAATCAGCCTTTATACAGAGCTGGTGAAACACACCAGAAAGCTAGCCTCCTCTTATATCTCGTTTAGATTATCTCTAAGTCTCAAGTAGATCCTAAGTGATGAGTCTAAAAGAAGATTTGAAAATCCTGCTTAACATCTCTGGTATATTACAGCAAAATACTCATTTAAGACTTGTTCAACACTTCAGTTACTTTAAACTCTGATGTTGTGATGTTACCTGTTTCTGACAGATTACACCAGGATAAGTGGAAAAACAACACAAGCTGACATCCCTGTAGAACAGATTCAAAGGAGCACTACACACCCGGAGGTGATGTGATGTAACGTTGAGCTGAACTTGTGGAAGTCAGGGCTGTACTCTGGGGAGTAGTACGGTCTGCTGCCAACGACTGCATGGCAGAAGGGCACACCATCTGTAAACAAGAGGACAAGAGTGCATACAGATTCAGACTTAGGGTGATGTCATACTTGGAAACAGAAAAATGGAAGTTGTACATTTTGTTAGAATTTCTATCAAACAATAAAAACGATGTTTTATAGACTTACTGGTATTTAGTATTTTAGTTCCTCTGAAGGCTTCACCGGTCTGAGGGGAGGGGTCTTGTGCAGGACGGGCTTCATCAGCTCTGCCTGTACGAGCTGAGGGTCGATGGAGGCTGGCAGAAGTCAACACCCTTCTTCTTTCACCCTGTTCTGGATTCTGTGCAGACATCTTTCTGCAACATAATACAAATTCAAGAAACACAGTTTATTAAAAGAACAGGAAAAATAACTTCCACAAGTTTCCTCTAGAGGGACTCCAGAGGTGTTCAAGTCCCTTTAGTCCCCTCAGAGACCAGTGAGTCGTACAACTAGTTGCTTCTGTGACTCTCTCTATTGACATGTTTATTTAAGTAAACCGCAGTATGTACTGACAGGAGTGTATCAGTTGCTTCTTGGGAAAAGTAGAACCCAGATATGTTCCCTCTCTCCAACACGGTCTCAGCAGATGTGTGTCTAACATGAGTCTGGTCCTGCTGGAGGTTTCTGCCTGTTAAAGGAAGTTTGTCCTTGCCACTGTAACTTGCTAAATGCTGCAAAGTGCTCTGCTCATGGTGGATTAAGATGAGATCAGACTGAGTCCTGTCTGTAAGATGGGACTGGATCTGATCCTGTCTTGATGTTGGGTCTTTGTTAATAATAGAACATAGAGTACGGTCTAGACCGGCTCTGTTTGGAAAGAGTCTGAGGAGAACATTTGTTGGGATTTGGGGCTTTATAAATAAAGATTGATTGATGCTAAAGACACTGAACCCCAGACTGCCCCCAGTGGCTGTGAATGGGAACGATCGCGCTATTCAGGCTAATACAGACGGGAGAATGTTTTGTGTTTTCTTGCCCTATTCGCACGTCAAAATCGTGTGTAAACTAGTGCTCAAGACCATAGACTGTATAAAATATGGACATAGTATCCGTGACATCAGCCATATTGCTGCTGTTGAGCAATTGTGACGTAAAGAGGCGGGCTTTAAGCCTCCTAGCCAACAGCTGCAGTGTTCCAACAGTCAGCTGTGCCTCTCATTGGAAGACTCGTAATCTAAATGTCTTCATAATTGCTGCGTTAGAAAAAAATTCACCCCCTCACAGTGTGTGCCGATCAAGAAATGAGCTATCCAGACTACACTTGTCTTTTGTACCAGACTGTAAACATGTTTATTTCTGCTGTAAAGATCGCCTTTTTCCCATTCATGTGTGTGTGGTTTCCGGTACTTCCAGAGACAGACTCAAGTGGATCCTCGATGAACTGCAGTTTTTAGCACTTCCCCATTGGACCAAAGGTTGCCGCTTGCTCAAGATGCTAATATACGCGATAGGGAAGGGGGGCTCCCACACCCCTCCAGTCTGTTGTCATCAAACAAGGTTGAGCTCACAGACATTCAATGGAGAAGTGGGTTATGCTAAAGGGGGCGGAGCTAACTTCCTACTACAACCGATAGCAGGATTCAAGTGACAGACAAAGTTTTTCACAACTCAGCAGATAATCCTCCTCCCTCTCTGTCCTCACAGTGAGCTCCTGTTTATTCCTGATCCCATCAAAACAGGTAGAGTCACAGAGTTCAGGGAAGCTGCACAGAGATACAATCAAAGTGTCCCATATATTCCAGATGAGGGAATCTCAGCTGGTCCATACGTCACACCTCACATCACTGGGTGATCTGCACGCTGATTGGCTATCGTGGCACGATGGATTCGCTGGAGTTCAGATATTTCAACTCTCTCGATTGAATTCGCTTCATTCATGCGAATGAATCCATGTCCTTCTCTGACACTCTGACACACAGCCGCCTCTCCCCACGAGGCCGTCTGTGCTGTCGTATTACCGCATGCACAGAGGGAGACACACACCGTCAGGGCTAAGTGGTCCACTGTCACTGCAACAAAGGCAGATGCTGGAGTGGCTCTGCTGTGGTGTACAAGTGGTTGACTCTCCTCCTGTGTTTGTGTGTGTGTATGTGTGATGAGGTTAAGAGGGATCTCAGCCACTCGAGAACGAAAAGCTGCACAGCGGCAACATTCTGTATCATCACAGGAGGAGCAGAGCAGAGTGTGGCTGAAGTGTCAGACTACACAGTCTTAAGAGAAGTAAGGAGGCCTGTAAAGAAGCAACATCAACACGAAAAGAAACAGGCAGCCAATGATTTTAAAACAGCCCTAATGTGTGGTCTCCCCCAGAGGAAAATTTTACTGCTCAAGGCTTTCTCTTCTAAGTCTCTGGAGACCAAATTGAGATTCTCACTTCAGTCTCATTCAAGTTTCAAATTGTTCTCATTAGTTTCTCCTAAAATTCACTTACATGAGTCTTATTTGAGACTTAAATGAGAGATCTCATTAATGGCTCATTTTCTTCTTTTTTTAAATATATTTTTGGCTTTTTTGACAGGACAGCTGAAGAGAGACAGGAAATGTGTGGAGTAGTGAGCGGGGGAGGACATGCAGGAAATGGTTGACCGGCCAGGATTCGAACCAGCGACCCCTGCGATGAGGACTGTAGCCTCTGCATGTGGGGCACTTAGACTGCTAGGCCACCAGCGCCTAAAATAATCCACCTCTTTAATTGTAATAATCTGGCTAAATCTGGTCAGCCCTTTTGCGGCCCACATTTTAAATAAATGGTCGGTCATACCTGTTGTATGAAATCTCTATCTTTTGCAGTTTCTCTCAAATCCACTAAATCTTTGTGAAGTGGTTTTGTTCCAAACAGACTTGTAAAGGAAGGACCATATTGTGAAGTCAAAGAAGAGATCATTTCACATCTAAATAGCTGATCTTGTTAGTGGTTCAAATGTTTTAATGAGAATTGTAAGTTTGTGGACAATTACATTGAAATGTTAATTTTGCAGGGCACTATAAATGTTCATGAAAAGATGAGCTCAGGCTCTTTCTTTGCTCCATCTGAGCTCAACTTGAGACCCAAAAACTGAGTCTGACAAAAACAAATGGATGAGGTTAGATTGAGACAATTGAGAGAGCTCCCTGATTTCTCCCCCTGAGCTCAAAAGGAGTCACAACACTTGAGAAATACCTGAGAATCATTTCAGATTTAGACCAGATCTCCTTTTGAACTGAAAGGGAGACTAAGCTGAGACTTTTTACAACTTTTCTCTGGAGGCAAGAATGAGAAACAGGAGACATCAGCTATAGTCTCATTTTGCTTTCAAACAGATCTCATTGTTGTCTAGGAGACATAAATGAAACACTTTTGAGATCTCCTCTCTAAATGTATTTTCCTATGGGCCTTCTGGTCTATGTTAAAACTCTTGCTGCTGCATTTTGTATTAACTGCAGTTTGTTTATTGTGTTCTTTGGGAGACCAGTAAGGAGAGCATTGCAGGAGTTTAACCTGCTGGTAATAAAAGTGTGCATTAGTCTCTCTGTGTTGCTCAGAGAGAGAAACGGCCTCACTCTAGAAATGCTCTTTAAATGATAAAAGGCTGTTTTAAGACCATGAACATTTAGTGTGGAGGCCAGCTTCTCTCTCTGAGCCTTTGAGCCGATGACAAGTACGTCTGTTTTGTCCTGGTTGAGCTGTAAAACTCATGCACCAGAAGGACGTCACTTGAGACATCCAAAACAGCAGCTTTGAAAACTTTCAAATTGTTCCTGAAAAGAGGAATAGTTACTGGATTGATGCAATTTAAACTAATTATTATTTCATCATTTAATTTATAGTCAAACCGTGTTGAAAATGTGTGTATCAAAATGAATACAGCAGGAATATAAGGACATTTATTATCATCATATTATTACATTTCATACATTATTCCATAAAGCAACATACAGTCCTTTTATTATTGAAGAACATGTTTAAATGACATAATGAGGCATATTTAGAGTATAAATTGAGATATTTATAATGTATATTGTATTTTTATATATGTAACCTGCTGTATCATGATGACTGATGACTGGTTGAATGTTGCCATGGCTCCCTAGTTAATAATTGTCTTTTGCTTATTCATTTCCAATAAAAACTGAACAAATCAGAGAAAAAATATACAATTAATAAGTGTTTTTTGTTGTGTAGTAGATACAGAATATATATGACGTTGTCGTGCAATATGGAAAACAAAAATTCTAGGTTTGAAATTACTTGGGGCAAATTTGAAGGAAACTCAAAGTTTAATAGGCTAAAAATGTTGTTTTTATATGTTTTAGTTTGTTAAAAAAAGAAGAAACTGCGAAAACTCATATATGACACCGATATTTAATTTCTTTTAGGTCCATTAACCCTTAAAGACCTAGACCATTTTTGGGGGCGCCAGACTCTCCTGTATTTCTTTTTTTTTTCTAACCTATTGAAGCACTCAGCATCAAGTACCATACATCATTTTATTCAGGATTTCACTGTGCTTCATTTAAAGTACCAGTTTTACTTTAGTTTTGTCTGATAATACATAAAAATAATTAGTTTTTTTTTTTTAATGTCTTGGAATTTAGGTAATTTTTTACTGTGAACTCAGACAGAACATCAGGAAGTTTTGTTTTGTTTTGTTAGAAAGTTGTACTTAGGTGTTTTTGACTTCCAAATGAATTTTTGTCACTATCAAACCTTTACTGAGCAGGTTACAGTCATTTATTATAGTATTATCTTAGGCGTTTTTTAGTGGAAAAAGCTGGTGTATTCTTATATTTCATTTTCTGACCAAGTAGATGTGTGTAAAAAATGTCTGAGAGTAAGTAGAGATATTATTATATCATAAATTAGGACACAAAAGCAAAAGTGAAAATTAAACATTTAAGAACAAGAGCTATTTGTGGCTGCTGGCGGCCGTCTAGGTCTTTGAGGGTTAAACACTCCACTTTCAAATAATGTTAATTTACTGGTAGTTATTTGATGGTTCAGGATTCAAAGGGTTAACAGGCTATGGAAGCTGACCGTCCAATACACCAGCTTTATAAATGAAAAGTCTTAAAGGTGCAGGTCATGTTTTTCACCTCCTAAATAATGTAATGTAGTTCAGCACAGAGCCAGCTTTAAAAACTGAAGGCTAAATGATTCTCCTCATGAACACTAAAGGTCAACAAATAAACAGCCAATCATGAGGGTAATGTTTGTGCAGGATGTGTCCCTGAGGTCTGGTACTCACAGGTTCCTCACTGTGGACTAAACCGGGTCTCTGTGGAGAAGATCTCACTCTGCACTTCCGACAGAACTAACAGCCTGCCAGGGTCCAGCTGCCACAAACTGTTGCTAGGCGACAGGCGAGGTGTCAAGTTGAAGGGAGTTAATGTCTTGAATCCGGGTCTTCTTGGATTTTCAAAATAAAACCAAAAAAAATTATAAATAAAGAAAAAGGGCATCAATTAGACTTTATTTGTAAGGTGCTTTTCATACAATGATATTGTAACACAAGGTGCTGTACATAAAAGTAATACAAATAGAATACATTAAAAATATTTTAAAAAATAAGAAGACCCCTCCACCCCATCCCAACACCAGCCCAGACCCCAAACTCACCCCCAATCCAAATGTAAGATTAGGAGCATGATATATGCTATAATAATAATAATAATAATAATAATAATAATAATAATAATAATAATAATAAATAATAATAATAATAATAATAAAATATAAATTAATAAATCATAATAAGAAATAAGATATACTACTACTACTACTAATAATAATACAAACACAAACACAAATACAAATAATAATAATAATAATAATAATAATAATAATAATAATAATAATAATAATAAAATTAAACAATCAATGAAAAATAAAAAAGAAGTTACTGAACGAACTGAGGAAACTGTCATGGCATCTTAATGAGGAAACAATGGAGGAAAAATAAGATTTTGAAAGTCCAGAAAAGTAATTAGAATAAGATGATAAATAACTAAAAGATTAAACCAGTAAAATAAACTGTGATGTTACACTGAAAGGAAACACAGCAAAGTAAAACAGAATAAAATATTAAAATGCTAAGAGGTCATCTGTAAAACTCTTAAAATGATAAGATATAATTAATAACTAAATAAATAATGAAATAATCCACAATAAATCGAAATATATAAATAAATAATAAAAAAATACCTGAACAAATAATATATGTGGCTGTAATCATTTAAAATAAGACAGTATACACATAAAAAGTGACTAATATGTGAACTAGATAATAAATAAATAAAGTAAGATTGAATAAGGCTCAGTTAAAAGCAAGAAAAAAGGGTAGTGTCTCCCACAGACTCAGTGCTGACAGGTTGTTAGGCCTATAGCAGCTTTGTTAAAGGCCTACATGCTGTGGTTGTGTTTAACTCCCTGCCTTTGGATTGAACTTTGTGTTCCCTGTTAACATCATAACATCAAGTTTACTTTATTGTCTCTGTGTTTTTTCTGGACATTTGATTGTGATCTTCTGTTATTATTTTTTATTCATGCCCTTAACTCATAATGAAGTCGACATGCAGTCAGACGATGGCGCCAGTGCACGTTTTCATTTAGTGATTAATTCACAGTTCCCTAATGTTGGGAGAAAGATCAGTCACTTGAAATAATCACTGCACGCTTCAGTTTCTAAGATAAAATCACTCTATTTGGGATGCATGGTGTGTCTGCTGGGTGACTGAATGTGTACTTTTTTTGTGAGTGTCTTTGTGTGCACAGTTAAACATCAATTCAGTGATTCTGAAACGGTAGCAGACTCAGAAGACAGAATTCCACACAAAGTATTCTTCTCATAAGAGGATCAATCAGTGAATCCAGAATAATGCGTCAATATTTCAAATGTTTCTGGACCTTTTAGATCCAAATGTTCCAGATTCCACACACAGCCCTGCAGACCTGGATATAAAGTTATGGTAAAAACAGAAATACGCGCACATATTAACTACATACACTAACACACATCACCAACACTACCTACACGGATCTACAGAATGGCTGCTGCTCTTTTAAATCCACCTGTTTAAGCGCAGACAGCGCAGAAAGCTGCGTCCTGTGCACACGCTTCTGTTGACACGCTCGTCTGGGAGAGGGACCAGGATTTAATAACGCCCTGTGCATTAATTGGCAAGGAGCTTGCCTCAAAATGATCACCACCACCATCACCACAGCAGCAGCTCCGACACGTCAGAGCTCCTTCCGCCACTGCCGAATGGATCACCTAAACATTCACCTCCCCGGCATGCTGTGGCGCAAAACCTCCTCTTATTAACTCCCTTCATCTCAGAGGAGCCTGCTGCCTTTTTTT
Organism: Notolabrus celidotus; assembly: GCF_009762535.1. Lineage (NCBI taxonomy): Eukaryota > Metazoa > Chordata > Actinopteri > Labriformes > Labridae > Notolabrus > Notolabrus celidotus. The sequence goes on along the minus strand of NC_048284.1, from coordinate 34,154,954 downwards.
CGCTATTCCTTGGTCACCTCACCAACCCTGTGGAGACCGAGCAGTGAGCATGCAAAGTGCACTGATTTAAGAGGAGCCTCGCGTCACATCGCTGCTGCTGCTGCTGCTGCTGGGTGGAAGGACGCACGGCTGGTCATCTGCGGAGCTCTTTCTGCAACAATTTGTTGCAAAAACAGTGAGGGGCGAAAACATGGTGCTGGTACCTCATCGGCTTGTCATGGCACCGTGAGAACTTTCTCCTGGACTCCCCCCCAGCCCCCCTTTTTTTTTCTTTTAGATGTTTTTTCGTGGGGTCTTATTTTTTGGGAAATTATCAGCCGTTTCCCCTTTTCAATTATGTTCACGTTCGCTGCCTTCTGCTACATGCTGTCTCTGGTCCTCTGTGTGTCCCTGATCTTCTTTGCAATATGGCACGTAAGTATTGAAATAGCTTTATTTCGAGTGTCTGCTTCTTGTGTTTGATGACCAATGATTGATCGAATCATCAGGGATGTGTGTATTCCTGATGCCAGGTGTGATATCAGCGCGCAATCAGTCTCGAGCTCTGCGCCTTCATTTAATTGAAATGTGTATTTTATGCACAGCGTGTGTCATCGCGGGGTTTTTGATGTGGCAGGTGTACACCTGTTTCTCGGCTCCTGCTCCGCCGTTCATCCACCGTTTCCAGCACTTTGTCATTACTTGAGCAGTTCTCCTCTGATTGGGCTGCTCTGCAGGATCATGCAGTTTGATGGAGAAATGCCTGCAACCCTGTGCTGCAAACAAGATCAATTAAAGTGCCTTCCTTCTGGATCAATTAGGAAATCTTGTAGAGTGTAATCTCCCCTCTCTCATCCTCCCAGCTCTGTGCCCTCTGCCTTTAATGGAGCCCGAGCTACACACCACTGCTAATATGACTGACTGTATTACGATGTTTAAATAATCTAATTATTTGCTCCCTGAGCAACATCTCCATCATGCAGAGCCTTATGTAAAGACAGATTTGGGTCAGGACTTTCTGCCTATCGCCCAGAGACTGCCTTTTTGCATAGAAACAGCAACAGACCTTATGCATGTGGAAGCTGATACTGGCAATTACAGTTAATAGTTGGGCTGCCTGCTCGTCAGCCAGACACTGGAAACCATCTCAGTTATTCTTGATTCATGGTTAAGAGACAAGAACATCTCTGTCACTTTATATTACATATGAATCCAGCACGAGTGGAAGGATCACAATGGAACACATGATTTTGTGGTTCAGCGATAATCCAAATCGCACCAGGCTTTTGCTGCATTCTGCTTAAGACAGCAAAAACAGAGGAGATGCCTCCTCCACTTGTTCTCATTCAGTGACACACAGACATGCAACATAATAAGCTTAGGCTCCACATTGCACAGGAACATAATTGGGAAGCAGCTCTTAGGTGGGAATATATGGAGCGGTGGAAGTGTTAGGCAGAGCCCAGGCTGCACATTAACATCAGCCACCTGCAAAGTGCAGGGACATCTTGGCTGTTACACTTCTATCAGCTGCTCTGGCAGGTATCCATCTCTCTGTCACGTCCTTCTCTTTAATATGGAGAAGTTTTCCTTGTAACAACTGGAAAAACTGAACCCTGGTGTCAAACTGGGCATTTGATCAAAAGGTTTGTTTTTAGCAGCATCAGGAGGGTTGAATCAAACCAGTCAGTGTAACTAATCAATCAATCTTTATTTATAAAGCACCAAATCCCAAAACACATTCTCCTCAGACTCTTTCCAAACAGAGCAGGTCTAGACCGTACTCTATGTTCTATTATAAACAAAGACCCAACATCAAGACAGGATCAGATCCAGTCCCATCTTACAGACAGGACTCAGTGTGATCTCATCTTAATCCACCATGAGCAGAGCTTCCTTTAACAGGCAGAAACCTCCAGCAGGACCAGACTCATGTTAGACACACATCTGCTGAGACCGTGTTGGAGAGAGGGATAGAGGGAGATGAAGAGAGAGAGATGATAGTGGTGAGACGGATAGCAGCAGGCATGTCTGTAGCACACCGTAGTAACTAAACAAGAAGTGGAATGATTATTGTTTCAATATGTTGCTATGACAAAAAAATGTTTGCAATTTAGTTCCCTCGCAATCAGACAGATATATTTCTTGGGCTTTCTTGCGATGGTAAAATGTTGTCATCTGCAGCTTTATATCTTTTCTGTCAAACTCGTGAGGGGTGAGTTGATCAGTGTGGGAGAGTTGGCTTTTTCTCAAGTTGGGGGTTCAATCCCAGGTGTGGCTGTCCACATGCCAAAGTGTACCTAAATAGAGATGTAAACAATGAATCGAGTATTGATTGATTGATTGTTAAGAAATTACTCGAAACACACATTTTTGTTTTTAATTTTCCATCACGTGGAACAAACATCATGTGGACTCATATTACACTCATCTATCAGGGAGGTGTTTTAATTTAAAGCATGTTTCAGTGAATCAGCTGTCAAAGGTGTTGCACATAGCGGAGACGCTCAGCTGGCGGCTGTGGCTGTGCGTCAGGTCTCTACCATAGACTGTAAAAAATATGGACGTAGTATCCGTGACGTCACCCATCTGTTTCTGAACGCTGTTTTGAAGCCAGTCGGCTGCGGCAGCCATATTGCTTCTGTGGAGCCAGTGTGACGTAAAGAGGCGGGCTTTGAGCCTCCCAGCCAACAGCTGCAGTGTTCCTGAAGGCAGCTGTGCCTCTGATTGGAGGACTAGTAATCTCAATATCTTCCCCTCACAGTGAGAGGACATTGAGAAATTAGCTATCCAGACTACACTCATCTTTTGAACCAGGCTGTAAACATGTTTATTAATGCTGCAAAGATCGTCCTTTTCCCATTCATGTGTATGTGACTTCCGGTACTTCCAGAGCCAGCCTCAAGCGAATCCACGATGAACTGCAGCTTTTAATACTTCCACATTGACTCATATTTTTAGACCGGAGGTTGCCGCTTGGTCTCCATGAGCGCTTTTTAAAGAGGGTCAATACAAAACTGCTGCCAACAGCGACACAGACACAAAGGTTGACAACTTTAAACAGGACATTTCTCCACCTTTAGATACAAAGCTAACAGACTGGTGGGAATTGCTCGTACGCTATGTTTGCAGAGCAGCAACATCAGAGCCGTCTGAGCTTTTCTGCAGCTGGACTGATTATGACCCGGTTGCACTCCCGGCTGACACCTGACAGAATACACATGTTTATTATTCTCAATAAGAACGAGTAGACAGAAAACTGGACTCTGTGAGTCTGAAGTTCTTTTCTGTTCAGTTCTCTTGATGCAGCAAAACCACAATCAGTAGTCTCAGCCTTCACTTTATAAGACTTTATGTCCACAGAGAATATTTTTATGAGCCTGATCGTTGATAGTCAGTGTTAAACATGTACCCGTATTCAATCTCGTCAGTTATATGCACTTTGTTGCTGTGGAAAATATAATTTAGGGGGGAAAAAACGTATTTGGCATTGTTTTTGACTAATCAATAATTGATCGTTAACATTTCCAAAGATCAATCATGGAGAATATTTAAAATGTACATCCCTAGTACTTAGGCAAGACACTTAACCCTGTACTGCCCCCGGTGGCTGTGGTAGCAGTGTGTGAATGGGATTAGTTAATACTGATGGACTCTGTTCACATCAGCCTCTGATATCAGTTAGGGGTGCAACGGATCAAACAACTTACGGTTCGGATCGGATCACGGTTTTGAGTCACGGATCGGATCATTTTTCGGATCAGCAAAAAAAAAAAAGAAAAAAAAGAAGACAAGACAAATCTAACTTTGTCCTCCATTTATTTGTAAAACCCTTGTAAACTTTTGCCCATTAAATAAAAACAAGATTCAACTCAAAATGTACTGCTTGTGCAAAGCACCCTATCTGTGGGCCCAGTCCTGCCTCATTCACTGCATTTCATGTCATGGCAAGTGAAGGAGCAGAGGAACTTCAAAAGTTTCACTCCATTCTTCTTTCATTTGCTGATTTTCACCGTCCACTTTTCTTTGAGCTGCAAACTGTGAACACACCGTTTTCGTGCATTCTAGAGTCCTACAGCTGGCAAAGTGCCAATATGTGAACTGCTTCATAAACCAAAGTGAAAGTTAAAAATTGCACTCACAGCAGTGGACTCTAAGTGACCCAGTAACAGCCTGTCTGCGTATCTGACATGGAGACAAGTCCCGGTAAACACACGGTGACCCGACCAAAACACAGAGTGAAGGGATAACAGTTCGGGGGCCATAAATAGGCGGCCGGATGTGGCCCGCGGGCCGTGTATTGACGGCCTCTGGTCTAGTGGGTGCGTGACTGAATTTCATAACGTGGCTCAAGCACATTCAGCGTTCACTGTATTTCACAGGGAAACCAAAATGCTCCCATACATGTGACTTACAAGATGCAGGAGGTTTTTCAAGTTCCTCTGCTCCTTCACTTACCATGACTACCGCTGCGCTTGACGAGTGAGAGTGGATTGAACGGTCATCACGTGAACACGCGCAACTTTTTTCATCAACCGATCCGCGGACCACGTCCGTGCCGAACCGTGGAGAGGCATCCGTACGGATCACGGATCAACGATGATCCGTTGCACCACTAATATCAGTGTAGGAATGAGGTGTGAATGGATGAATGTGATGTAATATAAAAGCACTTTGAGTGGTCAGAAGACTAAAGCTCTTTATGAAGACAGTCCATATACTTCCTGTCTGGTTTGTACATCAGGAGCTCATCAGAGGGCAGCATCATTTGTCAGTGTAACGGCCAAATTCCAAGTCCGGTCCGTCTCGATCTGTCTCCGATCCGTCACAGCACCAGATCTGATAGGTTTCTATTCTAGTCAATGTGTTAACTTCCACTGGATCCACTCCGTTGCGTTCCGGCTGCGTCTCTGATCCGGCAGGTCAGAGTCCTCCGGATCAGATACACAAGACTTCTATTTTTGCCGGATGCCGGAGCACGACGCATCAATCTCAACAGAGCAGATGGAGCGGGACAGGAAATCAGGTTTCACCAAAACAAAATGAAAACATCCGGTTAATTTTCAGAATAAAACACTCTGTGTTATCACCAGATCGTATTTCACTTAACTACAACAACAAACCAAAGTCATGATGAGCGGAGCCAGGCCTGGAGTCAACAGGTCAGAGGTTTTCAGAGGACCAGAAAGACAACATAGATGAGGAGAGGAGGAGGAGGAAAATCCTTGATTCAGTGATTACTGTGGGAACATGACTCCAGCTGTCCGGAGGTCCTGCTCCGTGCTGCTTTCTGAAAACACAACCGGTGGGTGTTGACGGACGAGAGAGCATGGAGCCGGTCCGCAGCTGATAGGAGGCGGTTCGGGTGGAAGTCCTGTGTTACACTAATTCACAATTTTGATATGCATCCAGAACGTTCTCTCCTGTATCCGCCGTGCAGGACGGACTGATATGAGGGTCTCATAGTGTACATTTTGAGTTCAGAGCGTGTAAGGAGGGATCAAAGACGGCCTGGATGAAGCCTTGTGGCTGTTACAAACAGTACAAGCTTCAAAAGATGAGACAGGGATTTAATTATCTTGCAGTTTTACATAAATTGCATAAAACTTGGTCCTCTATTTCTGAAAAATGGTTCAGAGTATTCTAGTTTTAATGGATATAACATTGCAGTTTGTGCACTATACTTTATAACAGTCAGATGAGGAAACGATGACAGTCTTCAGAGAAAAGGAAACAAAGGCGTGAAGAATTGATCTGACTCTCACACATTAATGTGTGGCAAAAGGTAACATTAGCATCTGAGTCATGCAAGTCAGGGAATGACTAATGAGTGCACACAGCTCCGCACAAACCTCTAATTAATGGGTCATAATCAATCACACCAACATCTCAAGTTAATTAGCTCTCATGTATGTGCCTTTTCTACTTCTCCACTCGTTTTCAGTGGCTTGATACATTTTTCATCAACTTGTTTTGAAGCAGAGAAGCTCCCTGAATAGGACTGATTCTCTCTATTCCCCACGTTTGCACTGATATGATGCTCCTCCATGAGCCTGACATGAGAAAACTGAGACACACTAACTTTGTTTTATCTATCTCCAACTTTGAGTATCCCTGAACCTGCTTATGAGTAATGTAAGAGTAGGTTTAAAGGAAAAACAATACATCAAACAGAGATGTGGAGGGTCAGAGGTCACGTGTTGTAGGCGTCTTTTGAAGAGGAAGGTCCTGAGGTGGTTTTTAAAGGATTGAAGTGAGTCAGAGTTGTGGATGTTTGGAGGGAGAGATATCCAGAGGGTACGGGCAGCGATGTTAAAGCCTCTGTCCCCCAAGGTGTGTTGTTTGGTCTTTTTGATGGGGGGGACAGGAGGTCTGCATCTGAAGATCTGAGGCGGCAAGATGGAGAGTGGCATTTGAGGGGGTGAGGTTATTGAGGGCTTGAGCAGGACCTTGAAGTGGAATTGGTGCAGTATGGGGAGGGTAGACTTATTAATGGACGTGGTATCCGTGACGTCACCCATCTGTTTCTGAAACGCTGTTTTGAAGCTGATCATTGGCGGCAGCCATATTGGAAATGCTGAACTCAACCTAACTTCATCCGACCTAGTCTGAGGTGAAGAGGCGGGCCTTTAGCCTCCTCGTCAAAAGCTACAGGGTGCCAACCATAGACTGTATAAATAATGGACGTAGTATCCGTGACGTCACCCATCTGTTTCTGGGGAGCTGTTTTGAAGCCGATCATTGGTGGCAGCCATATTGGAAATGCCGAACTCAACCAAACTGCTGTCGAGCTAGTGTGATGCAAAGAGGCGGGGTCTGAGCCTCCTCACCAATGGCTACAGTGTTCCCGCCTGTCAATCAAGTCAGCTGTGCCTCTCGTAATGGAAAACTTGTTATATTTATATCTTCCAAATTGACATGTTATGAATAAATCCACCCCCCGTACAGTGTGTGCCGATAGAGAAATGAGCTAACCAGACTACACTCGTTTTTTGAACCAGGCTGTAAACATGTTTATTTCTGCTGTAAAGATCGTCTTCTTTGAATGGGTGTGTATGTGGTTTCTGGTGTTTCTACAGCCAGCCTCTAGTGGATGTTTGATGAACTGCAGTTTTTAGCACTTCTGCATTGGCTTCATATTTTGAGACTGGAGGTTGCTGCTTGATTGGGAGCCAGGGTAGGTGCTAATTTGAGGAAAGATCAGAATGTGCTCATTCCATGAAACCACTCTATCATAAACTAGACACAAAGTGAAACTGAATTCGATGATCAAATCTACCAATATATCCTTTGGGCACAGCATTTGTAGCATTACATGCTACTCATTTTGTCATGTTTGTCACATAATATCTGCTACAGTAACTAAGGTTCAACATGAATTTCCAGACATTGTCATTAAGCCACTGAACCTCATAATGCCTTGAATTTTAATAACTCAGACCATGTTGTTTCTGAGTCATCACTAATGTTTTAAATGTGAGAGGTAGTCATTTACTACTTTATTCATTGCATTTAGAAATGCATCACAAACCTCAGCTTGTTTCTCCCCCTCTTTTCAAAGATCAGATCTCTTTTTGTATCCCTGCTCCTGAGTGAGTGAGTCCTTTAAAGACGATGCAAGAGAAGTTATCATCACATTCGATATGACATAACTTCCTCATCTTGTTCAGGCAGAGTCAAGTCAGCAGATTCAGTCTCTATGCAATGACTCTTACAGATCAGCAGTTTATTTTTTCACACATGTATTGATCGTGTTAAATATTGATGACTTGGCAGGCCAAAGTATTCCCAATGTGGATTAAAACGACATGTTCGATACTTGTCTTCAAACAGATGCAACAATCAGCAGAATCACATTACATGGAATATAACACCAAACGTGCTCGTAGGAAGCAATTAGGACGCCGTTTTAATTAACCTACAAGGTGAACTGCCCCCTCCCCCAGGCTTTACAGCTTAGTGCTTCGACAGGCTGACTCTGCTTGGGTGATTCTCCTCCATTGTAACCACTGTCCCTAATGGGCCTGAAGTGTTATTAAAGCTGGGAGTGAGCAACACAGTCCTCAGATGCACTGCTGATAGACGGGAAAGCCTGGGGTGGCACAGATATGATGTAGAGGCTGTCCAGGCCATGTGGCAGAGGGCAGAACAGCAGAGTGACATGATGGACCACACAGCTGGGTTTCCCACTGGACTTGTTTTCTCCAGTAAGTGTTCTTTTGAAATCTATAAATCCTCGTCTGGGTGTACAGTCATGGCCAAAAGTTTTGAGAATGACACAAATATTACATTTTCACAAAGTCTGCTGCTTCAGGGTTTTTAGGTGTTTTTGTCAGATGTTTCTATGGTATAATGAAATACAATTAGAAGCATTTCATAAGTATCAAAAGCTTTTATTGAGAATTACACAGAATTCATGCAATAAGTCAATATTTGCAGTGTTGACCCTTCTTTTTCAAGACCTCTGCAATTCTCCCTGGCATGCTGTCAATCAACTTCTGGACCAAATCCTGACTGATGGCAGTCCATTCTTGCATAATCAATGCTTGGAGTTTGTCAGAATTTGTGGGTTTTTGATTGTCCACCCGCCTCTTGAGGATTGACCACAAGTTCTCAATGGGATTAAGATCTGGGGAGTTTCCTGGCCAAGGGCCCAAAATCTTAATGTTTTGTTCCCCGAGCCATTTTGTTATGACTTTTGCTTTATGGCAAGGTGCTCCATTATGCTGGAAAAGGCATTCTTCATCACCAAACTGCCCTTGGATGGTTGGGAGAAGTTGCTCTCGGAGGACGTTCTGGTACCATTCTTTATTCATGGCTGTGTTTTTAGGCAAGATTGTGAGAGAGCCCACTCCCTTGACCGAAAAGCAACCCCACACATGAACGGTCTCAGGATGCTTCACTGTTGGCAAGAGACAGGACTGATGGCAGCGCTCACCTCGTCTTCTCCGAACAAGCCTTCCTCCAGATGCCCCAAACAATCGGAAAGGGGATTCATCAGAGAAAATGACTTTACCCCAGTCCTCAGCAGTCCAGTCCCTGTACCTTCTGCAGAATATCAGTCTGTCCCTGATGTTTTTACTGGAGAGAAGTGGCTTCTTTGCTGCCCTCCTTGACACCAGGCCTTCCTCCAAAAGTCATCGCCTCAATGTGCGTGCAGATGCACTCACACCTGCCTGCTGCCATTCCTGAGCAAGCTCTGCACTGGTGGTGGCCCGATCCCGCAGCTGTAACACCTTCAGGAGACGGTCCTGGCACTTGCTGGACTTTCTTGGGCGCCCTGGAGCCTGTTTGGCAACAATTGAACCTCTCTCCTTGAAGTTCTTGATAATTCCATAGACGGTTGACTGAGGTGCAATCTTACTCGCTGCTATAAACTTCCCTGTTAGGCCCTTTTTGTGCAATGCAATGATGGCTGCACGTGTTTCCTTGCAGGTAACCATGGCTAACAGATGAGGAGCAATGGTGTCATGCACCATCTTCCTTTTAAAGTGTCCAGTCACTCAATCATGACAGATTGATCGCCAGCCTTGTCCTCATCAACACCCACACCTGTGTTAATGTGTGTGACACCTGTGTGTCATTGAAATGATGTTAGCTGGTCCTTTTGTGGCAGGGCTGAAATGCAGTGGAAATGTGTTTTTGGTGATAAAGTTCATTTTCAAGGCAAAGAGGGACTTTGCAATTAATTGCAGTTCTGGAGTATATGCAGATTGCCATTATAAAAACTGAAACAGCAGACTTTGTGACAATTAATAGTTGTGTCATTCTCAAAACTTTTGGCCATGACTGTAGAGGCTGTCCAGGCCATGTGGCGGAGGGCAGAACAGCAGAGTGACATGGTGGACCACATAGCTGGGTTTCCCATTGGACTTGTTTTCTCCAGTAAGTGTTCTTTTGAAATCTATAAATCCTTGTCTGGGTGTATATTAAGAGACATGGCAGCTGCTGACCCTCCACTTACTCTCAAAGAAAGCTGAAGTAAGGCAAGACGTTACATAGGTGACAAATGTGACGGTATAAAGTAGCCACAAGCCGCTCTGATGATTTTCTCAATGAACACTAATTTTCATGGAGTTGAAGACAAACCCAGCTTCAGTTTTATTTATGTGTTTTCTTTGACCCACAGTTTCTCTCTCAGCAGGTGAGCCGTGTGATAAGAAGGCGTGTTCATTGCTTGACTTATCAAAATGATTTGATGGCGACAATTGGTTGAATTGAAGAAAGGTTGCTCTTCACCAAATGTCTAGAGTGCCTCCTTATCAGACGCTGTGAAAACCTGTACGTGGTTTTAAGTAGGGATGGGCATTTCAAGCCAAAATACAATTTGATAATTATCGGCATCTATTTGACGATTATTCAAATTATTAGCAAACAGCTTTAAGACGCTGTATATCAGGGGTATTCAACTACAACTGCAAGAGGCCCAGTTAGGGAAAATTTCTTGAAGCAAAGGTTCAAAACGTCATAATGTCTAACTATGTAGTGTGATATACTGTATCTGCATTTAATAATACCTGACTGTTAACTTAAATGAATTCAGTACAATTCAAAAACTTTGGAAAAAAATATTTAAACCAGGGTTTCCAACTTTGAGTGTTTGACAGGAGAGAGATTTTCATGACATGGATTTTATCACACTTACATTTAATCATGTGCACTTATTGATCACACAGGATTGAACAGCAGAATGATCAGTGGTGTACTCTGGCTGCTTTGAGGGGCAGAGGTGAGGAACATAGAATAGTCCTCCCTTTCAAACCTGATACCCAAAATTTAGGATTCATTTAAATATACTGAGGCAGAGGGGGGTCTGGGAGTCCTCCCCCAGGACATTTTGAGGATCTAACACTTAACTCCTGCATTCTGGTGAATATTTATGTGACCATTTGTGCTGGAAATTAAATTATGAAAAAGAAGATCACAAAATGATTGATATATAAATAACAAAAACATGAATTCAAATCCCTGAAAGAAGCTTACATTCTAGTGACATTTGATCTGTTATTTTTCATGAGGTCTCTTTTAAAACTGAGTAGTTCAATTTAAATCAGAGGTAAAAAATAAAGAAATACAATAATATGAATAACTGATGACACACTTAAAGGTGACATATCATGCAAAATGGACTTTTTAATGGTTCTTTACCTGAAATATGTTTCCCTGGCATGTCTACAAACCCCCCCGAGAATGAAAAAAATCCATTCTGCCCCTGTTCTGATTTCTCCACCTTTCTGTAAATGTGTGTGAAACGAGCCGTTTCAGACTTCAGTGTTTTTGTTACGTAACAACAATATCTGGTCTGTCACGGAGTCAGAGCTCAGAGCTTGTTCAGCCCATAGACTGTATAAAATAATACTGAATCCCTCCTCTGTTTTACATTACCTGCACAAATGTGTGCTAACAAGGAGCTTAGGAGGGAGGCATGCTAGTTGTAGGCTGTCTTAATAAACACAAAGGTCGGTTTTACTCCCCACGTCTGCAGATTTGAAGATCTAGTGGAGGATTTTTATTTATCATGGAAAAGTGCTAGCGCTAGTTAGCATAGCTACATAGCTACATGTTGTAGCTGTAGCTGTGTACCAAGACACACGTCTACATACTGACAAATAAAACAACAAGAAACACTAAATCTGTGACCAATCCTTCAGAAAGGTCCTGCTGCCTTTCTGGCAGAGGTCGGTTTTACTCCCCACGTCTGCAGATTTGAAGATCTAGTGGATGATTTTTATTTGTCATGGATAAGTGCTAGCGCTAATTAGCATAGCCACATAGCTACATGTTCATAGCTGTAGCTGTGTACCAAGACACACGTCTACATACTGACAAATAAAACAACAAGAAACACTAAATCTGTGACCAATCCTTCAGAAAGGTCCTGCTGCAGGCGCCTCTCCGTCAGGATCAGATTCTGGATCAGATTCAGAGGGTTGAAGTAACGTGATCTCTGAGCAGCCGTGTATATTCAGCCAACATGTAAACATTAGATCAACGTGCTGGAGAGCCGAGGCACATCCACTTCCTGAGGGGGCGTGGTCAGAGAGAAAACAGAGTGTTCTGAGGAGGACTGAAGAAGAGGGTTTTTCAGGCAGACCAAAATCTGATTTCAAAGTGTTTTTTTGAGCATAAACTTTAAAGACATGTTTTGGGGACCTCTTAGACCAATATATACTGATGAAAAAAGCGTGATATGTCACCTTTAAATCAATAAACACTCTGAGGTGTTAAACTAAACTCCTAAACAGATGGCAGTCAGGAGTCCCAATCATGCAGGACTCACTGCAGATCTGAGTGTGTCTGTTTATTCAAAATAGTGTTTCCTGTTGACTCATTTAATAAGTACCACGGTTTCATATGAGATACGCTGGTTTAGCTCTCCCAGTGGTGAGTATGAACAGAGATGAGTATGTCCTTTATGAATTAAATGCTGTATTTTCTCTGCACACTTTTCTTTTATGGAGAGGATCACTAGTTCCTTATTTCCTAGACTTTCTCCAGCACAGTCGTCTGTATCGCTCCATTTCTCCGTCTCCATCCTCTGTTCATCTCCTTTTTTTAATCTAACTTTATCGCTCTCTTTCTTTTTCTTTCTGCCGTGTTTTCCTGTGTAACTCACCTCTAACTCTCTCATCTGTCTGATCTGTATAGTCGTGATGTTTAATGCCTGGAATGCACAGATTTGATTGGCTGAGTAGTATCACGTGGGGTGGCTTAACTCGCATGCAATTGGTCCGTACATTTCCTCCGCCGGTAAACCACTATCATAAAGATAACAAAAGCTGCACCGGTTGAAACAGAAGCACCCGTCAGATTTTATATCAGAACCCTCTGTTTTGGCTGTCGGTCTGGGTCCGTATGGGATGGCTTCTGGGTCCGGACCCGGACCGCGGTCCGCCAGTCAGTGACCCCCGCTCTATAGCCACCGTCTGGTGGGAATACGGTATTACAACCAGGCACCGGTAGAAACAATGAAAAACTGTACTTTTAAAATGAGAAAATATTCAAAGTAACTCTAATTTTTAATAAGGGATCAAATATTTGAATATTTGAAAATCAATGCCCATCCCTAGTTTTAACTCTCTACATGTGTAGATATGAGAGGCTTTTATTTTGGTGGTGCCTGCAGACAAACATGGTGTCTAGTGGGATTTATTTTGGAAGGGATTAATCAGTTCCACCTTCAGGTGGAAGGCTGAAGTGAAAGAGTTCCCTGGTAATGATTTGTCTTCATGATCAGTACCAGACCCTGACCATCACATCTCTTCACTGGACCACTTAGCCTCATAAAGTCCAGTCAGTGTGGTGGATAGATCTGACCCAGGCAGCCAGACAGGAAAGCTTTTCTGCAAACCACTTTCCTCTTTACCCTTTCCTTTACAACATGCCTTCCTTTATTCACTTACATTACCACACTCAAAGCAAAGGCTGGTTTGAATAACACCAAGGCGACACCCCGCATCAGGATTTCACGCGTACTTCTTGATGTATCTGGAGGGGAACCGTGCCGCTGCACCGTCTTTGGCGTCCCCTCCTATTTCTCGGCATGACTTTGCATCACACTGAGATTTTGACAAGTACAGGGCATTCACAGGTTTAACAGAGGTGTCGCGTGAAGATGCATTCACACTGAACAAGCGTAATGCTCCCTCATCTCGTCTGCTGCTGTCTCTACAGTGTGCTGATGACGGAGCAAAACCAATGTGTCTGAAGGAGGGAGGAGAGAAGCAGAGGGGTGAAAGATTTAATATATCAGGAAGAGAGATCAAATGTAGAGGGTTTTACCTTACCACATATATCCAATTAAAGGTGCATTTCAACCAAGAGTTCCGGGGTGTTTTAGCCCCCAGAACTACTTTACCCGGAACTAAAAGGTTCCTGTGCCCCCATTGTTGTCTGCGTTTCGATTGCGGGCTGAAGTCCCAGGTAGATTGTGTAAATCAGGCCAGTGACGTATGGAGAAAAAAATAAATAAATGCACTACACCACCAGACCAGTAGAGGGCAGTAACACAAAGAGGAATGCCATTCATCACAGATGACACCATAGAAGCAGACAGACAGGAAGGTATCATTATGAGCAACACAACAGTTAGCCTGTTAGCATGAAGAGACTCAGCTGGTGCTGTTTTAGAGGGTGCTATATTTCATCACAGATGGATTCACTGAATCAACACGTGAGAGGAGATAAGCGCGAGTAGCAAAGACGTTTCAACACGCCTTTAAAATCCTTTTGAACTCAAAAAGCCGTGGCAGAGATCGGCCGGTGTTCTGGTTTAAACAGCGACCCTGGTAACTGGAGACTTTCAGCCGGATGCATCCCTCATAAACATCTTTAGACCATCATTAAATATCTGATGAGGATATTTTGAAATCTTAATAAAAACTAAACTAGTTTGCATTCCCAGGAACTCCCTCTGTGTTTCAACAGCTGTGTAAACTCCACAAACACTGACACGTTCAGCTGAAGGTCTCCAGTTTACAGGGTCACTTTTAAAACCGTAACACCGGGAGAGACGCATTCACGGTGGGCTGAGAGAAGACTACTGTTACAAGCTGCTAAATCAAGAGAATCACAGCTTCTTCTTTTGAAAAGTACACACACATACAAAAAAGATAGAACAAATAAAAACTAATGAAAGAAAGAGAAATCAAGAGAATCACAGATGTGTGTGATGTTATTGTGGACGGAGGGAGGAATAAAAACACTGAGGTTAATCTACCAATCAGACACGTTCAGCATCGCAGGCCCTGCCGCCTGAAAGTCCCGGGACTTTTGAAGAGTACTACCCCCTAGCAGGGGATTTTCAGGGGGGAGATTAACTACCCCTGAACTAAATCTAGACCCTGGTTCCTCCAGTTGAAACGCACGTAGTTCAGGGGTAAAGTTCCTCAGGTTGAAAAACGCCTCAAGAGAATGAGGAGAGATATTTGGGAAAGCATGTCCTGCACTTTCTCCTTCTTGAGTCCTGTTCCTCAGACATCCACTCTTGTACTCTTCAAGCCCTGAGGAAAAGGACTGACAAAGTCACAGGAAGATAGATGAAAGCGGGTGAGGCAGACTGCCAAAGGAGAAGGACTGACAGGAGCTGCAGGAGTGATGGGGTGGAGGAGAATAAAAGGGGAAAGGCCAGAGAGACTACAGATTTGTCTTACTGGAGGATGAGATCAGGACAGATCGGGCTGCTGGATAAATGACTGGAACAAAGTACAAAATGTGGATGAGACATGAAAAGGATGGAAAGGCAGATGCAGAGCTGTGAGTAGGTAGTGAAACAGATGGGGAGAGATCAAAAGGAACACAGGGTGAAAGGAAATTAATTCCAGCTCTCTGTCTGAGGCAGAAGTTTCCTGATGGCGTGGAGGAACAGACTTGAGTTGGATCAAGTCTTTCTGACAACACGAGATTCAAAGAGGATCAAGAACAAATAATTAACAGGAGACAGAGAAACAGAGCGATTGTGCTCAGGAAGAAAAGCTTGAAGCTGCAGAGGGCACTTAAAGGGACTTCATCTGGATTATTCATGTCTTAATAACAGCAATGAAATAAAGATGAAGTACAATCTGCGTACCCTTAACGTTCGTGTTACTACTGCATTCTGCTGTGTCTGAAATGATTTACTCATTCAATATTTACTCAACACTCGTTTTATGCTGTCATAAAAATATGGTAGATAGTTCCAGGTCATTTCCTGTCAGATTGAACAATGATTACACGATCAGTCCTGTATAATGTGTACAAAAGATTCTCAACATGCAGAGTTGAGATTCAACCCAGCTGAGACTGTCTTACTGTTATAGTTTGGCCTTTATTTCTAATGATTAAAGGTGACATATCACGCTCTTTTCATCAATATATATTGGTCTAAGACAGGGGTGTCAAAAGTACGGCCTGGGGGCATGTGTCACTTTCTCAAAATCATTAAAAGATAAACAGATTTAATCTTAGATAAAAGCCCCAAATGGTTAAACGGTTTAAAGATCAGCAGACGCTCTCCTGCCTGCTCCCATTCAGGAGACTGTGCAGGGACAGGGTGACCCCTCTGTGGGGTCATGACAGTATGTGGATTGAATAGTTGGCTGCTTTAAAATACTATTTGCAGGGACACTTGTGTGTGCATGTGACTCATTGTTTCATTTATGATTTGTTAGATATTTATTACATCATAAATATCCTAGCCCCTCCTTCTTTATCCTAGTGTTAGAACGTTATCAAAAACTTGACTGAGAATACTTTAATAAATGGATTAAAGTTCAGTTCTAATATTGTAAACATACAGCTCTGGAAAAAATTAAGAGACCACTGCACATTTTTCTGAAATCAGCATCTCTACATGTATGACAGCCATTCCATTCCAGTGTATGTTGAATTCCAACACACGCACACCTCATTCTACTTAATGAGGTACTGATTAGGTGATCACCTGAAACAAATCTTATTTAACGAGGAAAAGTATAAAAACCACTGCTGAGGTCATCACTATTCTCTTGCAATAGGACCAGCTGGATGGCAAAAACAATTCTAGTAGTACCTCTAAAGTAATTGGAATCAAAAAAGAACTATTTACCATGCCAAAAGAGTTGAAAAGAAAAGTTTTGACTGAGGAAAAGAAGGGTTCAATTCTGGCTTTACTGGCAGAGGGATACAGTGAGCGTCAGGTTGCTTCCATCCTTAAAATTTCTAAGACGGCTGTTCATAAGAACAAGGTCAAGCAGCAGACATTGGGGACAACAAAGCTACAGACCGGTAGAGGGCGAAAACGACTCTCCACTGACCGGGATGACCGTCAACTCATTTGAATGTCACTCAACAACCGTAGGATGACATCAAGTGACCCACAAAAAGAATGGCAAATGACAGCTGGGGTGAAGTGCACGGCAAGAACGGTTCTAAACAGGCTCCTAGGGGCAGGGCTCAAGTCGTGTAAAGCAAGAAAAAAGCCCTTCATCAATGAGAAGCAGAGGAGAGCCAGGCTGGGGTTTGCAAAAGACCATAAGGATTGGACCATAGAGGACTGGAGTAAGGTCATCTTCTCTGATGAGTCCAATTTTCAGCTTTGCCCAACACCTGGTCGTCTAATGGTTAGACGGAGACCTGGCGAGGCCTACAAGCCACAGTGTCTCGCACCCACTGTGAAATTTGGATGAGGATCGGTGATGATCTGGGGGTTCTTCAGCAAGGCTGGAATCGGGCAGATGCGTCTTTGCGAAGGACGTCTGAATCAAGCCACGTACGAGGTTATCCTGGAAGAAAACTTGCTTCCTTCTGCTCTGAAAATGTTCCCCAACTCTGAGGATTGGTTTTTCCAGCAGGACAATGCTCCATGCCACACAGCTAGGTCAATCAAGGTGTGGATGAAGGACCACCAGATCAAGACCCTATCATGGCCGGCCCAATCTCCAGACCTGAACCCCATTGAAAACCTCTGGAATGTGATCAAGAGGAAGATGGATGGTCATAAACCATCAAACAAAGCTGAGCTGCTTGAGTTTTTGCGCCAGGAGTGGCATAAAGTCACCCAACAGCAATGTGAAAGACTGGTGGAGAGCATGCCAAGACGCATGAAAGCTGTGATTAAAAATCAGGGTTATTCCACCAAATATTGATTTCTGAACTCTTCCTAAGTTAAAACATTAATATTGTGTTGTTTAAAAATGAATATGAACTTGTTTTCTTTGCATTATTTGACATCTGAAAACACCATTTTCTGCAAATAAATGCTCTAAATGACAATATTTTTATTTAGAATTTGGCAGAAATGTTGTTAGTAGTTTATAGAATAAAACAAAAATGTTCATTTTACTCAGACACATACCTATAAATAGTAAAATCAGAGCAACTGTTAATTTTGCAGTGGTCTCTTAATTTTTTCCAGAGCTGTATGTAATAGTATATAAATGTGACTAAAAATATCCTAGGTAGAACGTTTTTGTTGATTTGGGTTACCAGAGGCTTTGAAGGTCCCATATAATGGTATGTGTAGCTCTTTACAACACGTCCATAGTTTCCTTCGGCCTCTTAGTTTCTAACCTCATTATCCATGCAGGGCCCTGAATGTGATGCCATGATAACGATGCTCTGCTCTGATTGGATGTCTGAAAGTAGTCTGAGGGGTGAGGGTGCAGACTGTGTGATACAGAAAAGAAGAGAAGGTTATTTTTAAAAAGTCTGCATTACAATCAATGTGTTTGATCACGTGGAGCTCTGAGCTGAGTGTGTTGGGAGGAAGAGGAGAGACTGTAGGACTCTTTACTGACCTATAGGATGAGTAAAATATTCATGAAAGTTGTTGATCCTACAGAGTCTAAAACAGGCTAACATCAGAGCCTTAAGGTTGATACCTTTGCTCATGTTTTCATAATTGAAGTGTCACTTCCTGTCACACACACCACACGTTTAAACCAGAGGAAAAAGTCAGTTCAGGGAATAACTGGAGGTACAATAATCAGATCTAACTTGCAGTCATGATGGAAGAGTGATAAGAGAAGTCTCTATTTTTGCACATTGACTCAGCATTTTTTCTGATGTGCCAGTCATTCTTTCATTTTTCAAACACAGCTGTGTTGATTTTAGTTTTGGTGATGTGTTTAACTTCTTCATATCTTTCTTATATCACAGGTTGCTCTGAGTTTGTGAAATATGACAATCTGCCAACTGCAGATGTGTTTATGTTTACGATTGGTCGTTGCGTACGCTGCCCTGTTCTTGTTTAGTATTGCAGCACAGCTTGTCTCTGTTAACTTAAAACATGAGTGTCATTCTTACTTTCTTTCCTTTTGTGTGTAACTTTATGTGGTCAGTCCTTTCTACTAATTAAAGCAGTCACTCACAATTTATACAGGGAGCCTGTGCGCCGTCAGTGCTGCGTGTTTGCTACGTCCGACGGCAAGCGCCCTGCTGCACAGGATGCATGTTCGATGCATCGCTCAGCTCAGAGCAGCCGGGATCAGCTGGGTCCAGTATAGAGAGAACAACAGACTAACTAGGGATGGGCATTTCACGCCAAAACACTATTCCATAATCATTGGCACCTTCTGACACAGTGATCTTATCTTAAAGTCCTGTTACCTTCTGACACAGTGATCTTATCTTAAAGTCCTGTTACCTTCTGACACAGTGATCATCATAAAGTCCTGTTACCTTCTGACACAGTGATCATCTTAAAGTCCTGTTACCTTCTGACACAGTGATCATCTTAAAGTCCTGTTACCTTCTGACACAGTGATCTTATCTTAAAGTCCTGTTACCTTCTGACACAGTGATCATCTTAAAGTCCTGTTACCTTCTGACACAGTGATCTTATCTTAAAGTCCTGTTACCTTCTGACACAGTGATCATCTTAAAGTCCTGTTACCTTCTGACACAGTGATCATCTTAAAGTCCTGATACCTTCTGATACAGTGATCATCTTAAAGTCCTGTTACCTTCTGACACAGTGATCTTATCTTAAAGTCCTGTTACCTTCTGACACAGTGATCATCTTAAAGTCCTGTTACCTTCTGACACAGTGATCTTATCTTAAAGTCCTGTTACCTTCTGACACAGTGATCATCTTAAAGTCCTGTTACCTTCTGACACAGTGATCATCTTAAAGTCATGTTACCTTCTAACAGTGATCATCTTAAAGTCCTGTTACCTTCTGACACAGTGATCATCTTAAAGTCCTGTCACCTTCTGACTCAGTGATCATCATAAAGTCCTGTTACCTTCTGTCACAGTGGATGGATCACTGATGTGTGGCTGTTTGTAGCTGTTAACAATTACATTCATGATTGATGAGTTTTTCTGATTTCTTTTTTAAAACGCTCAGGAGTCCTTATATTGTTTTATTTTGAAATTGAATGGATGTTGCATGCGATCCTCGTGTGCCTGACTTCCTGTCTAGGTCGATCTTCTCTGTCTAGCTTGATGCATGCTGGGCGCGGGCTCCGTTGAAATAAACTCGGTGCATATATATAATTTTTTTTTTTTTCAAAGATCTGTTTATCTGAATTTTATAGACTCTGATCTGGACTACAGTCCTGAGCAAAGCACCTCATCGGGTCAGAGGGGACAGGCCCGAGGTCGAGTGAGAGGGGCAGTCAGGTAGAGTCAGGGGAAGCAGAGGCAGAGGCAAATGTACGAGCAGGAGGCGGGCAGAACGGCAGGACAGGATTTGATTGGTTTAAATTTTGGCTTTTAAAAACGGTGATTGGTTGGTGTTAGACATAAGGCGATGCAGCGCTCCCGGTGTGAATTCAAGGGTCAGAGAAGAAGAGGTTACCACAAACAAACAAAATAGCACCATTGTAGCCACATTGTTCTTTAGTCCTCTGGGACAGAATATAGACATGTGTTGGTTTTTCCATCAATAACAGAACACTCAACCAGACTTTGCTTTGACATCTTGATTCTGCAACACCCAAGAAAAATCCCAATAATGTAGAAGGAAGAGGAATGTTCCAGGAGTGGGAGTGGTTTTAGATGCATGCTGATGTACATGACTCCTGTCATTACATCACAACAGGAGCTGATTGGCTCATAGAAGCTCTGTTTTCTCAGAGGGAGGGCGACAGAAACAAAGTAGAGGCTTTTTGGCTTCCACAATCTCAGGGATGTTAGGCTGGAGGATGAATAAAATATATGTGTATGTATAGGCAAATAAAAATGTGTTTCTCATTATATGGGACCTTTAAAGCTTGGTGTAATAGAGGAAGCCAAACCTGGAAAACCCACAGAAAAAATAAGGACAGAGAAATGTGCTTGGATTATTGTCCCATTTTCATTTAGCAGTCATATCATACAAATTCACACTGTCTTTTTTATACCAAGCATACCTGAACAGTGACTTCTAGGAGCAAGCTTGTGCTCCAGGTGTCGTAGTAAGACATCAGGGGGAAGAAATGCAGAGGTGATACAATTGATTGTAATCTCAATGAAACAAACAGTCAACAGAGCTTTGTGGCACCAGGCTCCGGAGGCTATAATGGAGGTGGCGCTCAGTATATAGTGGGGTTGGCTCAGCATCGATCTGTGTTCATTAACCCCTGTTGGCCCCTCATCCATCATCCTGACGACACAGTTTCTATTGTTTCACTGCACAGTGTGTACCATGTACGATTACAAGGGGCAGTCTTTGCTCCCCCTTTATGTATTTTCTTATTTCCACTTCACCAACTCTTTACATTTCAGCAGTGCAACATTTAGCTTGCTTTGCTTTATTTATTCTTATCTGTAAGTAAGGTTATTGATGTTGTTACATGAGACTGGTTGGATTTTTGACAGAAACCGCAGTAAAGGTCTTCTAGAATAAATACAAGACTGTGCCAAAGATACGGTGGCTGGGGAGTGCAATGCAAATTTAAAAAGGACGAAACACTTACAAATTAGGAGACAAATTTTAATTTTGGAGCCATTTTTACATTTTATCAAACCAAATTATTTTAAACACTTTACCAAAAACAAAACAAATTTACATTTAATGAAATCAGAAAAACTTTTAAAGAGACGTAATATTTTTACCAGTCCCAAAACTACAAACAGCGGATTCTACCGGAAATGAAATGACCAAATACAGGAAGTTATCCGGATGTGGTCCAGTGAGAGGATTTTTTTGGCAGAGAGAAACAAACTGTTCTGCCAATCACAGGTCGTTCTGATGTGTCCTTTCAAAATAAAAGCCAAAGGAAATATGGGCAGGTGCTAAGTCCTTTCCTGGTGGATTAAATCATCATCTGAAAAGACAACTTAAGACCACCGAGCAACAGTTCAGTTCATACGTCTCTGGTTCAGGAGTGGCTCCATTTTAGGAATACAACAAATGTAGCTCCTTTCCTGAAGATGCCTGTGGGTGGTGGCTCTAATTGAACTTTCCTTGTTGCTAATGCATCATTTCCCAACACACTTTCTCCTTCCAGACAACTTGCCATTGTACTGTACTTTATATACTACATTCTGTACCATTAAATACTACATACTGCACCTTTAAATACTACACACTGTACCTTTAAATACCACACACTGTACCTTTAGATACCACACACTGTACCTTTAAATACTACACACTGTACCTTTAAATAAAATATACTGTACCTTTAGATACCACACACTGTACCTTTAAATACCACACACTGTACCTTTAAATACCACACACTGTACCTTTAAATAACACACACTGCACCTCAAAATTTCACACACTGTACCTTTAAATACTATACACTGTACCTTTAAATACTATACACTGCACCTTTAAATACTACACACTGCACCTTTAAATACTACACACTGTACCTTTTAAATACTATACACTGTACCGTTAAATACTATACACTGTACCTTTAAATACTACACACTGTACCTTTAAATACTATACACTGCACCTTTAAATACTCACACTGTACCTTTAAATACTATACACTGCACCTTTAAATACTACACACTGTACCTTTAAATACTATACACTGTACCTTTAAATACTACACACTGTACCTTTAAATGCTACACACTGTACCTTTAAATACTATACACTGTACCTTTAAATACTACACACTGTACCTTTAAATACTACACACTGTACCTTTAAATACTACACACTGTACCTTTAAATACTACACACTGTACCTTTAAATACTATACACTGCACCTTTAAATACTACACACTGTACCATTAAATACTACACACTGTACCTGTAAATACAACACACTGTACCTTAAAACTCTACACACTGTACCTTTTAAATACTACACACTGTACCTTTAAATACTATACACTGTACCTTTAAATACTACACACTGTACCTTTAAATACTACACACTGTACCTTTAAATACTACACACTGTACCTTTAAATACTACACACTGTACCTTTAAATACTACACACTGTACCTTTAAATACTATACACTGCACATTTAAATACCACACACTGTACCGTTAAATACTATACACTGTACCTTTAAATACTATACACTGCACATTTAAATACTACACACTGTACCATTAAATACTACACACTGTACCTGTAAATACTATACACTGTACCTTTAAATACTACACACTGGACCTTTAAATACCACACACTGTACCTTTAAATACTACACACTGTACCTTTAAATACTATATAATTTAGAATATTTACTCATTTGCTGCCAATACGTTTGATGAATCAGTATTTCCATGACAGGAACTAGTAGTGACCAGCAGCATCAGTTCTCAGGCTGAGAATATAGGGGGCCCTGATATGCATATGTGTTTTGATCTAGCTTCAGTCCCTTGTGCCGGGCCCTGACGGCTGAATCATGCACACAGAGTGCTGATGTAGCCGTTTTCTGGGAGGAAGGGATTTGTTTCATTTGATCTCGTCACAGTGGAGAAGGAGGTTAACTGTGCCAGCAGTGTTTATTAACATCAGAGTAGCTGCCTTCTCCAGCTGTCTCCCCCTGCCAAGGTGTTCAGCACAGATACAGGCCGACACTGACAGGAGCATGTTAGCCATGAAAACGCAAGCCAACTCCGAGCACACGGACCTCCAGTGACCTCTGGGAAATCTGCCTGAGGGGGAATGTTTTTTTAATGCTTTGAGTACAGCAGGAGATCTTAAATTGAAGATTTTTATTTTGCTCCTCATCTCATAAAGAATATAAATATGTAAAGCAGGCTCTCCTCGCCTGAGCCAGAGTCTTTGATTTAGATTTGTCTGTAAGGCTTCTAAACTTTAATGGTTATTGCCAGACATTTAGATTGCCCTTTTGTTTCCTTAAACATAGTATTGCTGGGAAATTAAAGGCACACGATAAAGTCCAACGCAGGCTTACTCAAAAACCAGGCATGTGTAAGCGAGGCACTAAATTTGAGTCTATAGAGATAAGATGAAATGTTAATCCTGCTCGTGGGCATATTGGACAGCCAGTGTTGAAAGTGTTGTAAAGTTTGCATCATGCCTGTGTGTAAATGCAGAGGAACTAATGATGTCTCATGCCTTATGTGGATCAGACTCTGTGTGTGGAACCTGCTTCATCAGGTTTTAAATCCTGCATCAGAGGTTAGTTAGAAATGGTTGTGCAGAAAATCGACCCGATGAATAATTGAGACACGGCTTTGAATAATTAAAGTAGATCTTGTAGTCTTACACATCAGAGTGGAGGTTTCTCTGATTGCTGTTGTTGTTTTTAATCTTGTTCTCTTCCAAATGAATACCTTAAAGGCCCGATGGAGAATGTTTATGGTTTGTTGCAGCTTCTACGAACTGAAGAAATTTACATTCCCACAACATAATGTTACAAACGAGGCAGCATCGATCTTTCTGTTCCCCTCTGTTGCAAACACACACAACTCTGCACAAGGTGGTAATCCACAAGCAGCCATGGTCCGAATTAAAACATGCTGTTTATGCCCAGTTCTGTGTGCCTAGAGAGAGGAAGATGGTGCCAGTTTGCTTTTCTGCTGCTGCCAGCCAACCTTGACTTCAAAGCAGTCTGTCAAAGTCAACTTCCACATCAAAATAGGACTGCTCTGCAAACACAAACCCACAGCCACTGCCAGAGAATATTAAGCAGGAATCACCCTTGAAGCATGTCACGGATTTGAGTCTTGGTCATGTGAACTGCAGCTCCCGGGGAAACATCCCTCTGATCATGACAGACTGAACATCCTCAGGTCAAGACAGATAGGTTTCTGTTTTAGGATCGATTGTCCCTCAAAGAGAAAAACCCATTTACTACATGATTCGTCTGCTTGTTGTTTCAGCTATCAGTCCTCTTGTGATAAAACTGTCTCCCTGCTGGAATGGTTCCTGATTCAAGAGAGCAGTATCATTTATAGAAATATAATTTAAAGCTGCCGTGAGGAACTTTTGTTTTGTATCGATTCTGGCGCACCCCTTGTGGACAAAGTGATACCTCTTATCTCTTGTCCTATACATGCAAAAGCAGTGTTTTCAACAAAAGCCTCATCCTGTTGTCTTCAACAGTCAACTTTATCAGGCATTGTGATTATTTTCCATGAAAACAGTCAAACAAAGGCTGTTTCTGAAGCGAGATGTCCATCATCTGGTCTGACACCTACCCCCTCAGGGCGGTTTCAGGCATTAAAAATGACAACAGAGAAGGTGTCAGTGTTGCTGCTGATGGTCTTGTTTGCTATTGAAGGTTATAAAGAGGCATCAGTATCATTTTCAGTCTGTTTCTCAGCCAGTTCAAAACTCCTCACAGGGCCTTTAAGGAATAAGAATCAACACATCTGACGGCCAAATTCCAACAGGTCTGTGTCCAGTCTGTCTCCGATCTGTCACAACGCTGGATCTGAACAGATTATTGATGCCAAATGTCAATTAAACACACAGCTACCCACAGCCAAAGCCGAGTCCAAAGTTGGTCTGACACTGCACACATATCCAGCCTTAGTGTAAGCCGGTACTGAAATCTAGGCCCCCATAGCTGCAGCAGATATCGTCTAATGGCCAAAATCCCACCAGATCCGGATCTGATAGGTTTCTATTCTAGTCAATGTGTTAACTTCCACTGGATCCACTCCGTTGCGTTCCGGCTGCGTCTCTGATCCAGCAGGTTGGAGTCCTCTGGATCAGATACACAAGACTTCTATATTTCCCGGATGCCGGAGCACGACGCATCAATCTCAACAGAGCAGATGGAGCGGGACAGGAAGTCAGGTTTCACCAAAACAAAATGAAAACATCCGGTTAATTTTCAGAATAAAACACTCTGTGTTATCACCAGATCGTATTTCACTTAACAACAACAACAAACCATCATGATGAGGATTAAAGTTGTTATGAATAAAGAAATGAGACCAGGGCTGTTCTATGTAACAGGGCTGTAAACATGTTTAACTCTGCTTTCTAACATGTGACAGACCAGACTGGACTTTTTCTGCCTTTGGAGCTAATTTCAAGGAGACTCTTGAGGAACTGCACTTTTTCTCTTTTCCTCATTAGGTTCATTTTTCAACATCGCTGTTTGTAGTGTTTTGCGTGACCGTGCTGAAATGAACATGTTTATTGAACACGCTTATATTTTAGAGAACGGTAAACTAAACCGATCAGTTTAAATCTCATCAACGGGA
Organism: Notolabrus celidotus; assembly: GCF_009762535.1. NCBI lineage: Eukaryota > Metazoa > Chordata > Actinopteri > Labriformes > Labridae > Notolabrus > Notolabrus celidotus. The sequence goes on along the minus strand of NC_048284.1, from coordinate 34,128,921 downwards.
ACGTAAATGTCGTTCACTCAGAAGGCAGAGAACGACCGCTCACACTCCGGCAGCATCCGAGAAGTATCAATAGGTATCAAGAGTTACTGAGTGCTGTGTTTACTGTAGCTGAAGTGTGAAAGTTTAAGGCACAGACAAACATTCAGAATGACTTGTGCGTCTAGTAGTCCAGATGAAGATAGCTGTACCTGTGAAGCAGCTGTTGTGAACATTTGAGGCCAATCGTCTGCGGCAGCCATATTGGAAATGTTGAATCAACCTAAGTTCTTTAGAGCTAATGTAACGTCATAAAAAAATTCACCCCTGTACAGTGTGTGCCGATAGAGAAATGAGCTATCCAGACTACACTCTGTTTTTGAACCAGGCTGTAAACATGTTTATTTCTGCTGTAAAGATCGGCTTCTTTGAATGGGTGTGTATGTGGTTTCTGGTACTTCCAGAGCCAGCCTCTAGCAGATCGTTGATGAACTGCAGTCTTTGGCACTTCCACATTGGCCTCATATTTTTTGACCAGAGTTTGCTGCTTGGTTAAAATCAAAACAAAAGTCAAAGTCAGGTATCTTTGTGGAGGTGTTGGTAACTTGAATCCCTTGTGTGATGACACATCATCTGAGGTCAGGTTGTTTGAGTTGCCTCTACAAACACGCAGCATTAAAAGCTGTGTTGTTGCCTTCCTCTTTTGAATCAGCCTCACAGCGCTCACCTGTGTCAGGGGACTGAGGAGATAAGATCATGAAGAAAACCAGCTGAGTCAGCACCTCATGGATGTTTGAAACTCAGCAGTGATTGATGACGGACTGCACAGTTGAGGAGATGACAAGTTGCACTTCTACATGCTAACCATTGGTTTTAAAAATGGGTTTACTTTTTATTTACAAGTAAACCGACACAAAGGGCAGGGGGAGCAAGTGAGTGATAGTGCACTCCAACCCAGAAGGAGTTTTATGCTTCTGCACACCACTCAGCAACCATTGGCTTTATTTTTTTACATCATTTTTGACTTTTCAACATTTTACTGGAATAATTTTTTAAGTGTATTCTTAAAATGTTGACTACTTTATGAAAAAAGTTTCCCTCCCTTCATTTTCTTTTCCTCTTCCCTGGCCTTGGGACTCTTTCAAGGTAGTGTAGTCTTGCACGCGTAGAGCCAGAATCCTGAAGCATGTCAGTCTATCAAAGAACCCCTCTCCTAAAATCTGAGTTTGTTTATAGAGTCTCAAAACATGCTCCTGTTAGTCCGACAATGCAAATGTAGATAGTAGTGGTCATGGGGTATCAAATGATTATGACTCTGCTTTCAATTTGTGCTCCACCAAGCTGCAGAACCATACAGAACACCAGACACATGATAAAACATCATCACTTATTCACAGGGAATTTTCTAGAAGAGTTCCCCCCTGCTCACCCTGGCTTTACCCTGAAATGATACCAGAGGGCTGGTGGGTCATTTTCCAGGTGAAATCAGCTGTTTGTGTTCACGCAGCTCATCCTGGTCATTTCTGTGTTTTCAGGGACTTTGTGCACGTCTGAAAAGGGCTTTACAGAGAGAGTGATCTTGTTGTAGAGCTTCTGTTTCTTCAGGTCAAAGAAAGCAAGATGAAGGGATCTGTAGAGATGTTCCAAAACAACTCATATCTTGGTCCTTTAAGTAGAAATGTAAATCTAATCAACCGACTGTCCTAAAGGTAAGAAAACAGAAAAACAGTCGATGTTCAGCATCAGTTATTCGATAGGACTCTAGGATCACAGCGTCGGCAGGGACACAACCTCAAACTGGTATGTTGAGTGAGGCTAACATTAGCAGAGCTAGCACCAGCAGCCTTCAGTCCACACAGCAAGTTAACATCCATGTTCCTGTGCTGGTTTATGCCTGTTTAACCAGACACAGCTTACTTACCTCATGTTCCAAATCAAAGTACTGCCAAACCACGCAGCACTAGATGTCATCTGTGCTTGAATACATCCGAGTAGCTGGGCCTTAGCATTCCAGCAGTAGCCACAGCTACAACCCTGCTGAGTGGTAGGTGGCTGCGCTAAAGCTCAGACATAACCTATGTCCAGGATTCTTAGTCTACAGTGATACAAATATTCAGAATTGAGGGTTTTACCAGCACTAAACTTTTAAAGCACACACGGGTCTGGCTCTAAGCCATTTTTCATACTTTTAACATCCCACAAGCGGACCCGCAGCCTTAGATCCTCGGGTGGGAACCTCCTGGCTGCTCCAAAGTCTTAAATCTAAAGGAGACTGACATTTTCAATTCGTGCCCCTAGACTTTGGAACAGTCTGCCTGAGGAGATGAGGCTGGCAGATTCTGTATCATCTTTTAAATCACTTCTTATAAACTAAATTGTATAGACTTGCTTTTATTTGACTTCATCATCTTACTGCCTTCATTATCATTTTACTTTTTATCTCATCGTATTTATCTTTAATTGTTTTACTCTCCTATTATCTCATTTATTACCTTAATAGCTTTTATTCATCTTGATTTATTTATTCATTTAACTGTTTTATCTCTTTTTAGGTCTTTACCTCTTGTAATCTTTTAGCTTCTGAACCTTCATTTATTCTATTTTAATTTATTTCATCTCTTTTATCTTTAAACCTTTTACCTTTATTAATGTTTTTATATCTGTATTGCTTTTACCCCTCTTTTAAGGCTTTATTCCTTGTGTTGTCTGAGTTCTTGGGTTGTTGCGGTTCTTGGGTTCTTGCGGTTCTTGGGTTCTTGCGTTGTTGCGGCTCTTGGGTTGTGCTGTTGCCTGGGTTCTTGGGATACCGGGGCTCTTGGGTTCTTGTGTTGCCTTGGTTCTTGTGTTGCCTGTGATATCAGGTTAAATTGTTGTTTGGGTTCTTCTTGTTTTTCTTCTTCTTGACGTCTGATTTTAGTAGGGATGCACTGAAATGAAAATTCTTGGCTGAAACCGAAAATGAGGAAACCAAGGCCGAAAACCGAAACACCGAAATAAATTATTAAATGCTTCAAAGAATAAATCAATTACAAAATTGCCACACATAGACACACATACAGTCATGGCCAAAAGTTTTGATAATGACACAAATATTACATTTTCACAAAGTCTGCTGCTTCAGGGTTTTTAGGTGTTTTTGTCAGATGTTTCTATGGTATAATGAAATACAATTAGAAGCATTTCATAAGTATCAAAAGCTTTTATTGAGAATTATACAGAATTCATGCAATAAGTCAATATTTGCAGTGTTGACCCTTCTTTTTCAAGACCTCTGCAATTCTCCCTGGCATGCTGTCAATCAACTTCTGGACCAAATCCTGACTGATGGCAGTCCATTCTTGCATAATCAATGCTTTGAGTTTGTTAGAATTTGTGGGTTTTTGATTGTCCACCCACCTCTTGAGGATTGACCACAAGTTCTCAATGGGACTAAGATCTGGGGAGTTTCCTGGCCAAGGGCCCAAAATCTTAATGTTTTGTTCCCCGAGCCATTTTGTTATGACTTTTGCTTTATGGCAAGGTGCTCCATCATGCTGGATAAGGCATTCTTCATCACCAAACTGCCCTTGGATGGTTGGGAGAAGTTGCTCTCGGAGGACGTTCTGGTACCATTCTTTATTCATGGCTGTGTTTTTAGGCAAGATTGTGAGAGAGCCCACTCCCTTGACCGAAAAGCAACCCCACACATGAATGGTCTCAGGATGCTTCACTGTTGGCAAGAGACAGGACTGATGGTAGCGCTCACCTCGTCTTCTCCGAACAAGCCTTCCTCCAGATGCCCCAAACAATGGGAAAGGGGATTCATCAGAGAAAATGACTTTACCCCAGTCCTCAGCAGTCCAGTCCCTGTACCTTCTGCAGAATATCAGTCTGTCCCTGATGTTTTTACTGGAGAGAAGTGGCTTCTTTGCTGCCCTCCTTGACACCAGGCCTTCCTCCAAAAGTCTTCGCCTCACTGTGCGTGCAGATGCACTCACACCTGCCTGCTGCCATTCCTGAGCAAGCTCTGCACTGGTGGTGGCCCGATCCCGCAGCTGTAACACCTTCAGGAGACGGTCCTGGCGCTTGCTGGACTTTCTTGGGCGCCCTGGAGCCTGTTTGGCAACAATTGAACCTCTCTCCTTGAAGTTCTTGATAATTGGATAGACGGTTGACTGAGGTGCAATCTTACTCACTGCTATAAACTTCCCTGTTAGGCCCTTTTTGTGCAATGCAATGATGGCTGCACATGTTTCCTTGCAGGTAACCATGGCTAACAGATGAGGAACAATGGTGTCATGCACCATCTTCCTTTTAAAGTGTCCAGTCACTCAATCATGACAGATTGATCGCCAGCCTTGTCCTCATCAACACCCACACCTGTGTTAATGTGTGTGACGCCTGTGTGTCATTGAAATGATGTTAGCTGGTCCTTTTGTGGCAGGGCTGAAATGCAGTGGAAATGTGTTTTTGGTGATAAAGTTCATTTTCAAGGCAAAGAGGGACTTAATTACTGCAATTAATTGCAGTTGAGCTGATCACTCCTCATAACATTCTGGAGTATATGCAAATTACCATTATAAAAACTGAAACAGCAGACTTTGTGAAAATTAATAGTTGTGTCATTCTCAAAACTTTTGGCCATGACTGTACATACCTATTTATGTATTTATTGATTGATTCCTTCATTAATGAATTCATTTATTTTTTAATTTGTTTGTGATTCATTCATAATTTTCCTTTTTATTTAGTTGATTGTTTTAGTAATGATATTTTGTTGCATTACAAAATGAAAAGAGATCACAAATGAAAATATGTTAACTCACTGTGACCCCCATCAAACAAGTCTGCAATGCAACACTATACTCATGTCTGAGCCTGAGACCACAGGAAGAGGATTTCATAATCCTCTTTGTGTTCAGAACTCAGGACTTTGTAGCTTCTTACTAAATATATATTATCTGACTTTCCTTTCCTCCCCTGTTCATATCATTTACACATCTACAGGTACTTATTCGGCCGTGTTGTTTCGGTGATAAAAGTTTTTCGGCCAAAAATGCACTTTTGGGCCGAAAATTTTCGGTGGCCCAATTTTCGGTGCATCCCTAGATTTTAGTTTAACTTCTTGTCTAAGCTCTCTCTGCCGTTGAGTTCTCAAGCTTTGTTTTTATGTCCTGCTGTTTCTAAACGATTTATCTAAACATGATTTTTGAAAGGTGTTATAGAAATAAAGGTATTATTACTTGTATTGTTTGTTGACCAAATGCACACATCCCGCTGTCTGATGAGGATACCTTGAGTAGACCTCTCTGTGTACACACTCCAAACACTTCTAACCGGTAGTAGAACCCAAAGCACCACTTTATACCACATGAGGATTACGTTTAAACCAGCTGATAATATCGTTTACATCCAGAGTTTAAAGAGCATGACCCACATTTGACCTTTCACACATCCAAAGCAGAAACAGGCATCTTGTCTCAGGAGCACTAACAGCACTTTTCTCTCATCTCCTTTAATATCAAAGGGCTCAAAGTGAGCTCTGAACCAGACGGTTCTTCATTAACACCTGTCTCAGTGTCAGGTACAACACGCTCCACATATGAGACATGAGTGAGCTTTTTGACACACCAGTGTGAGCTACTTGTTTTGATGCTTTGGATTCAAACTGGAACAGATTATTTGAGTCTTTGCATGTTGAAAAAAAAAAACACCAGGAAGGCTCATCTCCCTTCTGTCCTGTACACAACCATGCAGATGTTGGTTTTGTGACATACCTGTGAAGAATCTTTCAGTTGAAGAGTTCATTTATATTATAAATATAAATATTTTTTATGTTTATCCAACCAATCAGAAATGAAACACTGAGTCACGTGCACAGATGTTCAACAGAACTACTCTGCTCCTGCTCAGACCGTCTCCTGACGTCTCAGCCAGCTCCCCTCAGTGTTGCCTTAGCTGTTAGCTTGTTTGCTAATCACGTGCTCCCTGTAATCAGTCTGTATATCGGTCTCTCTGCTCTTTGCATCGCTGTGCTCGAATGTCCCTGTCTGCACATTCACCGCGAAGATGACAGCTTGTTGACGTTCTTCTATTTCCCTAACTGTGGTGGATTTGAGGAAACTTTGGGACGTGGTTGAGTTTACATCACGGCTGAGTGGCTAAAGCAGTCCCGCATATGCTCAGCTCATTTCCCTCAGGACCAGTTCACTAACTTTCCCCAGGACCGGTTCACTAAAATTTCCCCAAGACCGGTTCACTAACTTTCCCCAGGACCAGTTCACTAACTATCCCCAGAACCGGTTTGCTAACTTTCCTCAGAACCAGTTCACTAACTTTCCCCAGGACCGGTTTGCTAACTTTCCTCAGGGCCGGTTCACTAACTTTACCCAAGACCGGTTCACTAACTTTCCCCAGAACCGGTTCACTAACTTTCCTCAGGACTGGTTCACTAACTTTCCTTAGGACCGGTCCACTAACTTTCCTCAGGACTGGTCCACTAACTTTCCCCGGGACCAGTTTACCAACTATCCCCAGAACCGGTTTGCTAACTTTCCTCAGGACCGGTTCACTAACTTTCCCCAGAACCAGTTCACTAACTTTCCCCAGGACCGGTTTGCTAACTTTCCTCAGGGCCGGTTCACTAACTTTACCCAAGACCGGTTCACTAACTTTCCCCAGAACCGGTTCACTAACTTTCCTCAGGACCGGTTCACTAACTTTCCTTAGGACCGGTCCACTAACTTTCCTCTGAACTGGTCCACTAACTTTCCCCGGGACCAGTTTACCAACTATCCCCAGAACCGGTTTGCTAACTTTCCTCAGGACCGGTTCACTAACTTTCCCCAGAACCGGTTCACTAACTTTCCTCAGGACCGGTTCACTAACTTTCCCCAGAACCGGTTCACTAACTTTCCTCAGGACCGGTCCACTAACTTTCCTCAGGACTGGTCCACTAACTTTCCCCGGGACCAGTTTACCAACTATCCCCAGAACCGGTTTGCTAACTTTCCTCAGGACCGGTTCACTAACTTTCCCCAGAACCAGTTCACTAACTTTCCCCAGGACCGGTTTGCTAACTTTCCTCAGGGCCGGTTCACTAACTTTCCCCAGAACCGGTTCACTAACTTTCCCCAGAACCGGTTCACTAACTTTCCCCAGGACCGGTTCACTAACTTTCCCCAGGACCGGTCCACTAACTTTCCTCAGGACTGGTCCACTAACTTTCCCCAGGACCGGATCACTAACTTTCCTCAGGACCAGTTCACTGACTTTCCCCAGGACCGGTTCACTAACTTTCCTCAGGACCGGTTCACTAACTTTCCTCAGGACCGGTCCACTAACTTTCCCCAGGACCGGATCACTAACTTTCCTCAGGACCAGTTCACTGACTTTCCCCAGGACCGGTTCACTAACTTTCCTCAGGACCGGTTCACTAACTTTCCCCAGGACCGGTTCACTTACTTTCTTAGGACTGGTTCACTAACTTTCCCCAGGACCGGTTCACTAACTTTCCTCAGGACCGGTTCACTAACTTTCCCCAAACAGCTCAGAGTTTAGACAAACAGCTCCGTCTGACACCCGGAGCCGAGCTCCTCTGCGTGAACATACTACACTTCAGCCTCCTCTGCTCCGGGCGTCCCATGGTCCTGATGCCCCGGAGACTACGGAGTGATAAAACTAATAAATGATAGAAGTCCTGATTCTGAAGTATTTTGTGACTCAGCACTCAGAGACCATTATAAATGAATCATTTTCAGATTCTGGAGTTTTGATGTCTTTAGATTCAGAGTCAGACGGCTCAAACATGCAGGCTGTGAACTCTCTCTTGAGCTGTCAATCAAAGAGTTAGGCCACGCCCACACAGTCCTGAGAAATGCTCTGACTTGTAAAATAAAGTGTTCTTGAACAGAGTATTTTCAGAGTTGTGGATGTTTATTTTCACTCAGATCTTTGTTGAATCTTGATTAAACATTACATTTTGATATTCTATGTGAATTTTAAATATTCCATTTACCTGTCCAGAGGCTTTAAGCCTCATCTGATCGGCCTGTTATTTGGAAAGATTTATTATTTGCCCATACTTCCATACCAATATCAGCAGTTACAGCATACCTTATTGTGTAAATTACCTTCTGGCAATGTTGTCAGGTTTCCTCATTTCAGCAGTTATTTCCAGTACCCTCCTATCTGAAGGTACAGCTGAAACAACAATCAGAGCAGAAGTGTACTATATTTAATGATCCTTTAAGCCCGACATCCTCTTGGAAATCCAGTCTCTAATCTTCCTCCCATGTGGTGCACACAGGGATGTATGGGAGTGTGCACTAACACACACTGTGCTTTACATACACAGATTTATGCACCCATGAAGACTTGGAGTGCATCTGTGTGAGTGTGTTAGTGTGTCTGTGTGTGTGCATTTCCATTGCCCATGAGAAATAGCCCGAAGGAGGTTAACACAGTAACAGAGCAAGGCAATGAGCCAGGATCACTGCTGGGATCCACTGGGAAATAACATGTAAAGAGCTGCCTGTCAGTGCGGGGGCGAGCGCTGGGAAATAATCAGGGATTGGTGCGAACCTCTGCCGTCTCTCTGATGTTAATTCCCCATCCTGGGCAAACACACACTTCCACATGTACAAACCCACACGTCACTGATTCCACTGTTTCTTCATCGAAAAGCAAACAATGCATTGTTACCGTTAGCATGTAGAGAAACACACACACACACACACACGGATGCTGCCCTGTCATCTTGTGATGCACACACACACACCAGAGACTCACAGTGTGGCTCAAATGCAGATACACTCACACACTCATATCACTTCCTCCTCTCGGTCTCTTTCATGCTCACACACTTCCCTCCTGAGGCCTAACTAGTCGAGCCATGACATCTGTCTTTGTAGTGCCTCCCTTGCAACACATGCAACACCGATGAAACTGTTGCGAGTGTTTACCTCCATTCTTCATCACTAGATATTAGAACTTAGAGCTTCAGTGGGTGAGCAACGAGATCAAACGGCTCCGGTTCAGGATGTTCTCATGTCGAAGTCTCTGGCATGAAGTCTTGATTTGTTCCAGCAGTTTCAGCAGATTGTGTCAGCGATGAGGAGGAGGAAGAGTTGGTTCTAAAATGAAGGATGTGAGAACATGATGTCTTCGTGTAAGGGCGACTTGGAGAACATTTGAGCTCCATCAAACATCAGAGTGAGGAGATGATGACGGTGCAGCGGGTTGATCAGACTGTTAAGCAGATGCATCACAGTTTAAGTGCATTTCGACCAAGAGATCCGGGGTCTTTTAGCCCTCAGAACTAGGTCACTATAATTCAGACTATCAATGAAGAAAACAAACAAACATTCAACTATTCGTCGACTACAGGCAAAATCCAACAATTCAGATTTGACTTACCAAATCTTTAGTCGGGGTCACCCCTAGTATATCAGTGTTAAAGTGAATGGTCTTTAGTGTGAGACATTTTAAAAGTGCAGTCCATTAAACCATAGGGAAGTATACAGGCTCACAGAAAGGGCACAATGTGGCTCTGAATTTCCACACCAGTTGATGATCTGACAATGGAGCAGCGCTGAGCCCTGATACACAAAAACAAGAACACGCCTAAAAGTGTGTGAGTCAGGGAGTGTAGAGGAACACACTGGACCACAGAGGGAATGAGAGGGAGACACACGAACTGTGACACATCTGCTGAACAACCTGATCAACCCGCTGCACCGTCATCATCTTCTCACTCTGATGTTTGATGGAGCTTTCTCTTTCTTTCATTAGTTTTTATTTGTTCTATCTTTTTTATATGTGTGTGTACTTTTCAAAAGAAGAAGCTGTGATTCTCTTGATTTAGCAGCTTGTAACAGTAGTCTTCTCTCAGCCCATTGTGAATGCGTCTCTCCCGGTGTTCCGGTTTTAAAAGTGACCCTGTAAACTGGAGACCTTCAGCTGAACGTGTCAGTGTTTGTGGAGTTTACACAGCTGTTGAAACACAGAGGGAGTTCCTGGGAATGCAAACTAGTTTAGTTTTTATTAAGATTTCAAAATATCCTCATCAGATATTTAATGATGGTCTAAAGACGTTTATGAGGGATGCATCCGGCTGAGAGTCTCCAGTTAACAGGGTCGCTGTTTAAACCAAAACACCGGTCGATCTCTGCCACCGCTTTTTGAGTTCAAAAGGATTTTAAAGGCGTGTTGAAACGTCTTTGCTACTCGCGCTTATCTCCTCTCACGTGTTGATTCAGTGAATCCATCTGTGATGAAATATAGCACCATCTAAAACAGCACCAGCTGAGTCTCTTCATGCTAACAGGCTAACTGTTGTGTTGCTCATAATGATACCTGCCTGTCCGTCTGCTTCTATGGTGTCATCTGGGATGAATGGCGTTCGTCTTTGTTTAACTGCCCTCTACTGGTCTGGTGGTGTAGTCCATTTACTTTTTTTCCATACGTCACTGGACTGATTTACACAATCTACCCGGGACTTCAGCCCGCGGTCGAAACGCAGACAACAATGGGGGCACAGGAACCTTTTAGTTCAGGGGAAAGTAGTTCTGGGGGCTAAAAGACCCCTGGACTTTTGGTCGAAATGCACCTTTTGGGGTCAACCCTATGATATACTGATCCAAACCACTGGCTAGGGCTTGTCCTATTTCTCTACCTGATGCATCCTTGTTTCCTCTCTCCTCTCTGCCTGTGTCTTAATTCTTAGCATGCACAGCAGAGAGGAAGTTTGCAGAAGTCTTGATGAATAAAAGAGGAGTTACACACATATATGTTGTCCTGATCACTGATACGTAATCCGTCAGATCATTACATACAGCAATAGTCTCTAACATAACAATGGAAGCATGATGCCGTGGTGTCACTCCTTGACGCTGCTGTGAAATGACGGCTCTGTGGCATGGCTGTCTCTTTTCATTAACTGCTTGTGGCCTCTCTCTTGCTTTCATAAAGTGGGGGACATTTATTTATTGCATGGTGCATTCATTATTATTTTGTTACAATAAATAATTAAAATATTGAACATTTATTCAGTGAAATTGTTTCTGTACTTCATTTTGGAGTGGTTCTCTCAGTCAAACCCGACTTCTGTCTGCCATTTATCTTCTTAATATGACATGAAGTCTGTCAAGCTGTCTAATAACATTTCCTCTGACTCTTCAAGTTGTTGTTCTGACTTCAGGCGACGTCCACATAAAGTTTAGCAATCACTCTCTCATTTTTCTGACACCATATAGGGATGAGGATTTTGACCTTTATCCCCGGCACACTTCTCCCAGGCTGTGGTATTTCCTTACAATCCCCCAGACCTGCTCTCCTCATGCCCCCCCACCTGACACTCTCAGGCTATTACACCAGACTTCCTAAACACATTCTCTCACTTCCCTCATGAGTCACTTAACAGATCTACATACCCATCTCCTTACTTCCTGAACTTTGTGCTTGTTGCCGTGTTGTTTTCCCTTGAGTTGTTGCTTTTGACTTCCTGTCATCCAATCCTGCTGCAGAACCTGCGTTCCCGTCTCCCTCCTGGCACCTGTTTGCTTATTTTAAAGGTGAAATCAAAGTTGTGCCTCTGGGTCCTAACCCCTTGCATAACCTATGTTGACAAAATGATTCTGGAGCAACAAACGCTCCTATAAGATTTAAACATTTTGAACCTAACGTCTTAAGGCTACAGATCTGAAGAAGCAGTTTTAGAAAGCGAGCATGCATTTTTAATGAATCAGTCTGTACATCACAAAAAAGAAAGAATAAAGCTGCCATTATCCCACATTTCTCATGCTTTTCCATCATATGGTATAGGATACTTTTAAAATTAGAATCAGCTTTTCTAGCATCACAACTTGATTTGAAATGGAAGGACAAAATGAAAACAAAGTTTGCAGTAAAAGCTTTCCAGATAGAAGTATGTCAGTCTTTCAATCTTAATTTATGTAGCGCATAATACCAACAAACGTTCCCCTCAGACTCTTTCCAAACAGAGCAGGTCTAGACCGTACTCTATGCTCTATATTATTAACAAAGACCCAACATCAAGAAAGGATCAGATCCAGTCCCATCTTACAGACAGGACTCAGTCTGACCTCATCTTAATCCACCATGAGCAGAGCACTTTGCAGCATTTAGCAAGTTACAGTGGCAAGGACAAACTTCCTTTAACAGGCAGAAACCTCCAGCAGGACCAGACTCATGTTAGACACACATCTGCTGAGACCGTGTTGGAGAGAGGGATAGAGGGAAATGAAGAGAGAGAGAGAGATGATAGTGGTGAGACAGATAGTAGTAGTTGTAGCAGCTGGAGTCTGGCACGTCCACAGCAGCAGAGATCCAGAGGAACCTACGAGACAAGGGAGCTCAGGGACTCCAGAAAGGTCTATGGTTAGTAACTTTAATGGGACAGGAAGAGTTAAAGTAAGAGACAGGCAGAGAGAGGAGAGAGAGGGGAAGACAGGATCCCAGTGTGTCCGTCTAAGCCTATAGCAGCATAACTAGGAGCTGGTCCAAGCCTGATCCAGCTCTAACTATAAGCTTTATCAAAAAGGAAAGTTAGAAGCCTACTCTTAAAAGTAGAGAGGGTGTCTGCCTCCCGGACCCTGACTGGTAGATGATTCCAAAGGAGAGGGGCCTGATAACTGAAGGCTCTACCTCCCATACTACTTTTAGAGACTTTAGGTACGATGAGCAGGCCTGCATGTTGGGAGCGTTGTGTTCTAGAGGGGTAATAGGGCACTATGAGCTCTTTAAGATACAAACTGTATATGTAACTGTTGAAAATGATTAAGTGAAGTATCACAGCCCATATGTCTATGGTAGCAGTTTTAGCAAACATTTCTTGGTAACAGTCCAAGAAATGTTCCTTGATGCAGAGGTATACGGGGTAATGTGGTCTTCTTCATTCACAGCCAAGATACCTGTGAAATGTGGTAGTCTCCATTAAATTTAGCTTCATTCCACCAAAGCTACCTCCAACAGACATGTAGCAAACTAAGCTACGCTAACACAGCAAAATATATTATCCTATATTGTATTAATTATTATTATCATAATAGAAATTATAATAATATTTTTCTTATTATTGATATTATTAATATTATTATTTCTGTTTATATTATTATTATTAGTAGTAGTATTTTTTTTGTATTATTATTATTATTATTATTATTATTATTATTATTATTATTATTATCATTATCATTATTGATATTATTATTATTATTATCATTATCATTATCATTATTGATATTATTATTATCATTATCATTATTGATATTATTATTATTATTATCATTATTATTATTATTGATATTATAATTTACATTATTATTATTATTATCATTATTATTATTATTTTTGATATTATAATTTTCATTATTGTCATTATTTTATCATTATTATTGTTATTGTTATTTTTATAAGTAGTATTTATTATATTGCCCTAATATAAGTTCAGCTCTTACTAGAGTTATGAGTTCTATACATTTCAAGCAATAAGTTTGGCCAACGACAGAAAATCTACTGAATTACCCTCTGATAGTGTAAGTGTAACAACTGGTTATTGACTCTGAAATGCTTTTATGACAGCCAAATGAATGCTTTGTGAGTATGTGTTATTCAAAACGTATCTCCCTTCATCACAGCTGAATTGAAACGGCCTGTTGTGTGCTGTGTTGACTGAAAAACAGTAAAACGGGGTTGATCTACTTATTAAACTTGTCTCTTTCTCTTTTATGACCTCACGTATTGTGCACCTCTCCCTGTAGCACCTCTCCCTGTAGTATGCAGGTTCAGTATTTTCTGTGTTAACCATTTAAAATGTACTATCAGGTGTTTGCAGACTGACCCAGTGATAGTCAGCTCCACAGTGGGTGTTGATTCAGGTAGCATGTGTGCCCCTGTTAGATGAACTCATCCTTATGTATTGAGTCCATGTACCTGCTTAAATAGTGATGTCATCGTCCGTCACACAGGAGTAGAAAGTCCTCCACAAATACACGTCCACGTTAAGGCTAGCGTCATCCACCGACTGTTGTTGACACGTGTGAAAAATGTTCTCTCAGTTGTGAGATAGTGACCTTTATGTTGTAAACAACAGACCTGAGGGGTATACTATGAAGCGAGTTCAGTATATCCCAGATATCTCCTCCTGATCCGGCTTCACTGAACCTGACAAAGGAGATCACGCTAATCTGTCACAGGAAGCTGGTTCTCAAAATGTTGAGTCAATCCAGAATTACCCTGAGCGTGTTCACATGAACGGGGCGGAGAAGGTAACATGTGACCAATCACAGACACAGACAGTCTGCCGTCAGCACATCCACATGAATTTCAAACACTGCACTGATGTTAGAAAAATATGAAGAAGTTAAACACACAATCCAGATTTGATTTTGTGTCTTGTGTGGCAGTTTTAGATGTAATATTTCAGTTCTCCCCCCTCCCCTTGCTGATTGGTCAGTGGGCGGAGTTTTCTCCAAACTGATCTCTGATCCTGAGCATAACCTGCTTCGGAGCAGGTTAGGAGTTCAGCATGAGTAACCATGGTGATCCACCCTGGTAAGGAGTGAACCACCTGCATAGTACTGAAAATCCAGAGTTAACCCTGAAGTTACCTCGATAACCGCAAATCTGGCTTCGTATTATACCCCTCTGAGAAAGTCATGTATTATGATGGGAAGTAGTAACAGCCAATTATATGCATTAGCATTCTATGTCTGGTGTGATTGTTTGTTGATGGCCGTGTGTTAATAAAGTTGTTCCTTAGATCTGATGCTCCTCTGTTAGCTTTTTTCGACCAACGCGAACCGAGTTGTATTTCAGGGCTGGTGCTCGCGCTGGTTCAGAGCTGGTTAAGATAAGATAAGATAAACTTTATTGTCCCTGGGGGGAAATTTGTCATGGACATAAGTGCAGTGCTGCTCACAATCAATGCATTCATCATACCCATATTACAATAACATGCCCACTGTCAAAGATAAGAAACCATGTCACTGTGGCATACCAATGACACAACAATACCAATGATACAATAAATAACAATAAGATACCAGTGTGGAAGTAAAAAGCAACATCACATGAACATTAGTGCAGAGTAAGTGAACTCTCATACTCATAATAGAGCGTTATGTTGGTGCAGATTGTTTGTAGAGTAGAGTGATGGAAGTAGGGAGGAAGGAGAGCTTGAAGTGGTTTCTTTTATATCTGCTCGCTCTGAACCGTCTTCCAGAGGACAAGAATTCATATTCTGAATAAAGAACACGAGAAGAGTCCTTTTAAGAAATGTTTTTTTCCAAAGATAGTTTGAAGGTCATTTTTCTTACCGATCACTTTCATGGCACATTTAAAAAAATGTCAATCTTAGATTTACATTTAACAGATAGACGGCCAAACCAGGCTGCCATCCCATATCATGGCAGCATTATAGAAGGTCAACATCACACTTGTACTTACACCAAACAATCTGAGTCTATGAAGGAAATGCAGTCTGTGGGCCAGTTTGGCACACAAGAAATCAACATGAACATTCCACTTTAATAAGTTATCCATCTGAAAACCCAAATACTCCTAAGAGTCCACCTGCTCAATCAGACCATCACTAATTAAAACAGGGTCATGTGATCGGACTACCCTGGGGTCAAATATCATCTCTTTAGTTTTGTTTGTGTTCAGAATGAGACGATGTTTCTCACACCAAGCCTGAAATGAGACAACCTCATTGAGATAAACAACACACAGCATCTGTTTGTTTTTCCCCCCTGCTCGAGTGGTTTTCCCAGCAGCGCTAGTGCAATCTTTCCCTCACAACAACAACAATGGCGGACAACAGCAGCTTGTCCCCTCGGTCGACCACTGCTTTGCCTTGGAATCCATTAGTCTCTTTTATTGTTTCGCTGCAGGACAATGGAGGAAACACGTTTGGTTTGTGTTTTTGATCACGGCAACCTCGCACCTCGCCCCTGACGTAAGCGGTACGCTTATCTAGACCAGCAAAGAGTTGGAGCCGCTCTGGAACCGGTTTTCCCAGCTGGGAGCCGGTTCACTCACAGTCCAAACACGAAAAAACAGTTCTCAATTGAGCGCCGGCTCCGAACCGTCCCTGACACTGCCTTGGTCGAAAAGGGGTAAGAGTGTCAGTTCCTCTGTTGTTCCCTCAGTCTAGTTTTGGGTGTACAGACCAGGACCGCTGTCTGTGCAGCATGACTCTGCTTACAACTCAGCAGTTTCATTTCAGACCCCAACAGAGCACCACGCTGCACTTAAGCTTTGTTGGGGTAAACTGTTGCTTTTGTGATGCTGGTTCGAAACCTCAGCGGGGCGGTGCCTTTCTGTGTGGAGTTTGCATGTCCAGATTCCTTACAGTCCAAAAACATGCTCATCGGGTTCAAGGTTCAAGGTTCAAGGTTTCTTTATTATCCCCGGGGGGCAATTTGTCTTTCAGACAGCGGTGACACAAACAAAACAGTACAACACCAACATCAAAACATTCAAACGGTAACAACAACAACAGTAACAACTGGAAACAACAGTTATGCGGCATTGTTAAGCAGACTAGCTGCTGTTGGTACAAAAGAGTTCCTCTTCCTATTCGTCCTGCTATTCGGCATCGCGAATCTTCGAGGGAAGCCGGCGAAATTCAAGAAAAAGGGGATGGTATGGGTCAGCCACGATGGACCAGGCCTTGCTGAGGGTCCTGGCTCGGTGGAGGCTTGACATGTCAGGCAGGGGTGTGCCCGCAACCCTGCTGCATATCTTGACTATGGCCTGCAGTCTGTTTTTGTTTTTTAGACTCGTTGACCCATACCAAGACACCATTGAAAAGGTTAAAAGGTTGATTGGGACTCTAAATTGCTCGTATTGTGCATGGGTGGTCGTCTGTCTCTACATGTGAGCCTTGTAGACTGACGACCTATCCACGGTGTTACCCGCCTCTCGCCCAATGACACCCGTCATAAGCTCCAGCTCAAAGGCTCAAAATGTGAAACATTGTTGTTTACTGTCATCCTGTTTTGCTGATTACAAACTGATCACTTCTCCTCCTCTCTCACAGATAACTGCATTTGATGAACTCCAGGCTGACTTCAAGGTGCCGATCGATCAGGGCAATCCACTCCATGCAGTAGGTCTCCTCTTCACACTGTTAATCATTCATTACAAACACTTCCTGTATGTGTTCAATTATTGTCTTATTGCTTTGGTTAAGATGTCAATAGTTTGCTGATGTGGCACGTCAGGACATCTGCCTCTTCAAGGCTGCAGTCCTTCTCTGTCCTTTGGTTCATTGATTTGAAGTCATGCAGCAGAAACTAGTTTTTTATGTTCTCGTCTCCTCACTCCTTGATAGTAGACTAGTTTCACAAAGCTTTAGGCCAAAGAGTAAAGAGTGAATCAATCATCTTAATGAACAGATTCTTCATTACAAATTTAATTAAAACACAATAACTAGCCACAGCCAAAGCCTATCATAGAGTCCAAAGTTGGTCTAGACCCTCATAGCCGATCCATCACAGCACTGGATCTGATAGGTTTCTATTCTAGTCAATGTGTTAACTTCCACTGGATCCACTCCGTTGCCTTCCGGCTGCGTCTCTGATCCGGCAGGTCGGAGTCCTCCAGATCAGATACACAAGACTTCTATTTCTGCCGGATGACACAGCAGATGGAGCGGGACAGGAAGTCAGGTTTCACCAAAACAAAATGAAAACATCCGGTTAATTTTCAGAATAAAACACTCTGTGTTATCACCAGATCGTATTTCACTTAACTACAACAACAAACCAAAGTCATGATGAGCGGAGCCAGGCCTGGAGTCAACAGGTCAGAGGTTTTCAGAGGACCAGAAAGACAACATGGATGAGGAGAGGAGGAGGAGAATCTTTGATACAGGGATTACAGCAGGAAAACCTCGGTCACATGACTCCAGCTGTCCGAAGGTCCTGCTCCATGCTGCGTTCTGAAAACACAGTCAGTGGATGTTGATGGACGAGAGAGCACGGAGCTGTACCGCAGATGATCACAGACGGACCAGACACAGATCTGGTGAAAGTCTGATGTTAGACTCCATTCAGTACCAAATATGGACAACTTGGATGCTTCTGATTGGTTATTCTGTTATTCTGCGAATGCTTCAGTGACTTCAATCCATGAACAACACTAAGTGGCTTGTGTTGCATGTACAGGATGCAGTGCAGTGTTCATTTCTTTAACGAGAATTATGACGATAAATGTTCGTCAACCACTCATTTTCTCATGACGAAAACGAGACTATGACGAGCTAAAGTGCATCACTGATAATAAAAACTCTGAGGAACATATGTTCCATGTTTCCCCCTGTGCTGTGCGTCTTTAAAGATGGCGTGATGACTTCCTGTGACAGGCTGAGTTATTATCTGAGGGGCTCAGTGTTAGCTTGGTCTCTACCTGCAGCAGGTGTGCTTTATGAACCAGCTCTCCTCACCTCCATGCATCTGTCTCATCTTCATTGAGGATTTTTACCCCCGGTGTGTGTTAGTGATAAAGACACAACCGGGGGACGTCTGTTTAATATTTGAGGTTTGCTGTTTTTGCCGCCCTTACCGTAAAAAGCTCTGCATCTACAGCTTCATTTAATCCAGTTTGGTGAAACATCAGACACATTTAGTAAGTTTTGATCAACTCCTTGTCATCAAAGATGAAGATGCATTTCAGAGTGCCGTGAACTGACTGTCTGTAGAGTGCGCCTGTCGCTACAGGTGCATTCAGGGACCGTCGTAAAAGTGCAATACAGTCCTTTCATGGCGTTTTTCTGGAATCAAGAATCAAAATACAATCACAGGGACATCCTGAAGTATTTAACTTAAGACATTACCCAAGTAAAAGTGTTTAAGGAGTGAAATGTTGACGATTTGAACACTTGGTATAACCCTGATACCGATATCTGATCCACTACATGAATTATTTTAAAGAGAGAAAATGTTTTGGCAAAAATCAAAGACTAAAATGTTTTGAGTTTCCGTCGACTAAAACTAGACTCAAACTGTAAAGTACGGTGGCCCTGAGAGCTCACAGCACTGCAACTTAAGAAAACACATGCAAAAAGACAAAACACAAGCAAATTAAGAAAACATCTTCATCAATTTGACAACACATGCGCAGCAATGTGAAGAAAACGCGCTGCAAAGACCACAACACAACAAAAGTGTTTCCAGAGGACACTTAAAAGTGATGCACACATAAGGACATGCTTGTAGTTTAACAGCAGATCACTGCAATAGGCTGAATCATGTGATCACATTGTTAAAATAAATCAAAAACACTTACTTTTTTATCTCATTTTCCAACACCACTGACGGTAAGAGAACCTTAATAGTGCTGTGACTCAAAATCTGCGTCAACAACAACCGTGTCCAGACGTGTGCATCACTTTTAAGTGTCCTCTGGAAACACTACTGTTGTGTTGTGGTCTTTGCAGTGCGTTTTTCTAATGTGTTGTGTTGTGGTCTTTGCAGCACGTTCTCTAAATGCTGCGCATGTGTTGTCAAATTGATGAAGATGTTTTCTTAATTTGCTTGTGTTTTGTCTTTTTGCATGTGTTTTCTTAAAGGTGACATATCACGCTTTTTTCATCAACATATATTGGTCTAAGAGGTCCCCAAAACATGTCTTTAAAGTTTATGCTCAAAAAAACACTTTGAAATCAGATTTTGGTCTGCCTGAAAAACCCTCTTCTTCAGTCCTCCTCAGAACACTCTGTTTTCTCTCTGACCACGCCCCCTCAGGAAGTGGATGTGCCTCGGCTCTCCAGCACGTTGATCTAATGTTTACATGTTGGCTGAATATACACGGCTGCTCAGAGATCACGTTACTTCAACCCTCTGAATCTGATCCAGAATCTGATCCTGACGGAGAGGCGCCTGTAGCAGGACCTTTCTGAAGGATTGGTCACAGATTTAGTGTTTCTTGTTGTTTTATTTATCAGTATGTCGACGTGTGTCTTGGTACACAGCTACGAACATGTAGCTATGTGGCTATGCTAACTAGCGCTAGCACTTATCCATGATAAATAAAAATCATCCACTAGATCTTCAAATCTGCAGACGTGGGGAGTAAAACCGACCTCTGCCAGAAAGGCAGCGGGACCTTTCTGAAGGATTGGTCACAGATTTAGTGTTTCTTGTTGTTTTATTTGTCAGTATGTAGACGTGTGTCTTGGTACACAGCTACAGCTACGACTTGTAGCTATGTAGCTATGCTAACTAGCGCTAGCACTTATCCATGATAAATAAGAATCATCCACTAGATCTTCAAATCTGCAGACGTGGGGAGTAAAACCGACCTTTGTGTTTATTAAGACAGCCTACAACTAGCATGCCTCCCTCCTAAGCTCCTTGTTAGCACACATGTGTGCAGGGAATGAAAAACAGAGGAGAGGTTGAGTTGTATTTTATACAGTCTATGGGCTGAACAAGCTCCGAGCTCTGACTCCGTGACAGACCGGATATTGTTGTTACGTAACAAAAACACTGAAGTCTGAAACGGCTCGTTTCACACACATTTACAGAAAGGTGGAGAAATCAGAACAGGGGCAGAATGGATTCTTTTCATTCTCGGGGGGTTTGTAGACATGCCAGGGAAACACATTTCAGGTAAAGAACCATTAAAAAGTCCATTTTGCATGATATGTCACCTTTAAGTTGCAGTGCTGTGAGCTCTCAGGGCCACCGTAGTAAAGGGCTGAAAAGACTAAAACTAACAGGCATTTTCATCTAAAGACGAAGACTAAATCTAAAATAGACGCCAAAATGAACACTGGTGCAGTGGAAGGAGAGATATTGCCTGAACCCGGTCTGGATAAGAATAAAGGCAGTGCACAGTGGAACATGCTGACGTGTAGTTTGCTAAGAATGAGATCTGACATTCTGATTGGTTTGAATCATATTACGCCCAAAACACACCTATGAATAATCAAGTGGCCTGACTCTTAACTTTTATGTGTACACCTTGTTCCCCTTTGTCCTTTAATGGTTCATCAGTCCATCCAGTGTCAGTGCATAGTGAGAGGAAGCAGACGTCTCTTTGAGCTGCAGTGAAACTCTCAGACTGTTTGCACACTCTGTCCGAATCCTTTCCTCTGCTGCCTCCTGTCTTTTAGTGATTTAGTTGGGCTTCAATGATGCTCAAACTTGGCACAGCAGCAATTAGGAGAAGTTGTGGAGAAACACGCACATTAGTGTCAGTCAGTGTGGGGAATCTGCCTCCACTGAAGTTGTTTTAGGATGGGTTCCAGCCCTCTAAATCCCTCTCCCTGGGGTCTTCTGGGCTTTTACTTACACAGTTGGCTCTTAATAATGCATGGTAGTACAGTACAGCAGGAGGAGGGAGTTTGGAGGTGACTTTGACTTAAGAGCTATGGACTTTCTCACACTGAACTATTTATTGACTCATATGCATGAGAGGGAGAAGAAGAGGGAGGAGGAGACAGTGTGTCAAAGAGGCCAATTAGGGACAGAGACAGACATAAGGAGCATGAGAGGGATGAATAAGAATTTCTTAAGAGGTGAATGGGAAACAATTAATCAGATTCCCCTCCACCTTCCCTTGATCCCTCTATCCTTAATAAGTTCCGTCCTATCTCTAAACTTCCTTTCTTGAAAAAATTGAAGCTGAGCAGATCATTGCATTTATGTCTGAAAACTCACTTGAAAAATTCCAGTCTGGCTTTAGAGCAGGCCACAGCACAGAAACTGCCCTCCTCAAAGTGTTAAACGACCTTCTTTTAGCAGCTGATTCAGACCAGTCTTCCATTTTATTTCTTTTAGATCCCTCAGCCGCTTTTGACACAATAGACCACTCACTTTTAATCAAGCGCTGAAACAAATGGGTCGGCATCTCTGGCCCTGTTTTAGACTGGTTTTATTCTTATCTCCACAATAAGGCTTTCAGCGTTGGTATCGGTAATGGCAGATTGTCCACACAATCATTGTTTTACGGGGTTCCTCAGGGGTCAGTCCTTGGTCCTTTGCTTTTTATCAGTTATGAAAGCGAACAATCCTGGGACCGATGTGGAAGTTTCCCAGAGTCATTAACCCTTTTCGAACATTCACCCTTGAACATTTCCAGGGATTTATTTACACATGCAGCTCACCCTGAAATGTTCAGAGTGAGTCTGAAAGTAAATCTGTTCTGTCTTGTTTCCTTTCTCCAAAAATACGCCTTCCCTCATCATGAGAGTAACCCAGAATGATAATGATTCTGCACATGAATAACCATCATCTGTGTTAGCTGGATCCTGAAAAGCTGGTCCTGTAGCTAGCTGCTGATTGTTTAATCCTGGGGCTGGCTGCTATCTGGCTTGTTTTAGGGCTGCTGCCGGTTAGTCCTTTGTACAGTCTCAGCAGATGTGTGTCGAACATGAGTCTGGTCCTGCTGGAGGTTTCTGCCTGTGAAAGGAAGTTTGTCCTTTCCACTGTAACTAGCTAAATACTGCAAAGTGCTCTGCTAAATAGAGCATAGAGTACGGTGTAGACCTGCTCTGTTTGGAAAAGCATCTTGATTGATTGATTGATTGATTGACTGATTGATTGACTGATTGATTGATTGATTGATTGATTGATTGATTGATTGATTGATTGATTGATTGATTGATTGATTGATTGATTGATTGATTGATTGTGGCTGCTGACAAGCTTGTTTTGGATCTTCTTCTTAAATTAATGAACTCAAAGGCCCCACCAAAGAGAGGGTGAAGTGTGCGTATATGTAAGAGCTGAGAGGTGCTGAGAAACATGAAATGTGACAATGTCAACCTTTTGTGCGACTACCAGGAGCATAAAGGCTAACAGTTTTCCACTGTTTGCATGCATGTGCGAGACAAATGTGCTTCTTCCTTCATGGACCTAGTGCTTGCTCTGTCTTGTTATTGTTCAAGCTATTAAAAAAAAGCATTATGCAAACACAAGGAACCAACATGTAATCACCTTTATGTCATTTTATTTGTGATTTCTGTATGAGTTTTTCATTACCTGTCGTCTCATTGGAATACGATTTTAAAATCTTTATCATCACAGTTTTTCAGATTACAAACCCAGTCTTTATTCTCCTTACCCCTTCTCTCTCTCTCACACACACACAGAAGGACTTCACATCTCTCCCTGAATCCTTCCTGCATTATATCTCCCACTTAGTGTTTCCTCCTTCCTCTCTTTCTGTCTCCATCTCTGTCTTGGAACCAAGCAGTCTAATTAGCAGTTTCTGTCAGGTTGTTCCCCTGGGGAGGAACCTCACATTGTGCAGAGTCTTCACACGCAACAAATATAAAAGAGCTATCTCTCTCTTTTACTATCTCTCTCACACACACACACACACGCACACGCACACGTACACGTACACACACATTTGTAGAAAACTACAGTAAAAAAACTCGCCTAACTTTCTCTTTTGTAGTTGCACTCTTTCCATCGTCCTCTGTCTTTCTCACACACATTTAAAGAAATAGTGGATAGAATAAAGTCAGAGTAAAGGTGTAGGGTTTAAGTGAGGCGAATGTCTTCATCCAAGTGACGCCTAACTTTTCTAGAGCAAGAGTGGCAGACTAAGCCTCATCAAATCGCTCTCTTAACTCCATCAAAACACTGATTGTGTTTTGGAGTAGAGTAGATGCATTTATTTCATTGGGAGATCTTCTGTTTTTTCTCACATCATTCACCTTTTCACAGATGGCCTCCCAAATCGCGTTTCTAACGCTGAGATGTCTCTGCTGGAGTTCACCGATGTGTTTATTTCCCTCCTCCACAAAGACCTCGAACTACATAACTTAAAACTTCATTTATCACTTAAGGCCACTCTGTTCTCTCAAACTCTCCATGGTGACAGCTGATAGCACACGCAAAATCCTCGTAAAATAGGGCGGTCCACACCACTTTTGCACTCGTTATCATTTGCGCACGCAGTCTTAGTAGATCACCCGCAACACGCCCAGAAATAACACGTGCAAAATTATTATTTGCACACGCAAATTAGCGCTCGTTATTTGGGATCTTAGTAGATCAGGCCCTGAATGTGAAATAGTTCATTTTTATTGGTTCACTCTGCTGTTTGACTTTCAAACACACACGTGTACACATGTATCATGTTACTGTACATTTCTGATATAGTTTTCTGATAACACAGACACAAAGGAAGGTGAATTCACTGAGATGGAAGTGTTTTTAAGGCTCACATGGCTCGATTCTAAGGAGATAAAGATGTAGCCGGGAGCAAAGATCATATCTGTGTCTGGAATCAGAGACGGGGACGGAGGGAGGGAGAGTCAGCTGAGGGTGTTTTTGTATTCACACGTTTTATGAATGTGAATCTTATAGCAGTGTTTCCCATTATCAGAGCTGATTGATGTTCATCAGGATCCCACCAAGGACCCCAGCCTCTTCACACTGTTTAAATGTTCCCCTTGACTCCTCTCCTCCCGTATCACTCCATCTCCCTCGCCGCTCCATGCCTGTCTTCCCACGCTCCAGATCAAGGTTTACCGGAGTCGAAGGAGGGGATTTATTCCTCAGCATTTTAACACATTTTGCCCCAGTGGAGCGGAGACATTATGAACACCCTCTGTCACGCCATCTCTCGGGGTTTAGTGTCCAGATATGCTGACACAACACACGTCCTGTGAAAACGTACTTCTTAATTGGTCTGCCTGTTGAAATAAAGGTCTGTAACCCTCCACCATCCGTCTCCCCACTTTTCTTTCTCTCTTTCCTCAACTCTTGTTTATACTTCCCAGAAACTCTCGCTTGTCAAGCCAATTCTCGTTGAGTAACATTTCAAAGAGGCATCAGCCTAATTGCTTGCTAATGAGTAGACAGTTGCGGGTGTGTGTGCACATGTACACCAATAAACACACACACACACACACACACTGCTTTAAGTGGAATATATTTGCATGTCCTCTTTTAAACCCTGTTTAAAAGATGAAGCTAATGCAGATGGTGTCGTGCAGGAATGAGCCGGTCTGGTCCGCGTTGAGGTGCACGGTCTGATCCAGAAATAGACATTAACAGTGGAGATAATTGGCAATCAGACCAAGCCCTTCATGGCTGCTTATGGAGAATCTAAGTATATATGGCTGTGTGTTTATGAGTGCAGCGGCTGAGGTCGCGTGGAGGACAGAGGGAGGGTTACAGTTCTATATTTTCAGAGAACATGAAAGACTTCTGCACACGTGCAAAGAATATTTAATCCAACACTGTCGATACAAAATCCTGCCCCAAACTACATTCCCCCCCTCCAATCATGGATTCCCTTTTTTTTGCCTGTCGTGCAGCCGGCGAACATTGCACTTCAAAGTCAGACTCTCTGAACCTGGAGTGGTTTCTGCTTGTACTTTGAAACATATCATAATGAAAAGTTAAAAGGGAGTGCACATTTTCCCCCCAATGCTTCTCACTGTCTCGCTTTGAAATGAGGTAGAGTCCCGCAAGAAGCTGAAAGGAGATGACAGTGGAAGTTGTGCTACTTTAAGTTGGCATGTCTCGACACACACACACACACACACACACACACACACACACACACACACACACACACACACACACACACACACACACACACGCACACAAAAGAATTGAATGAATAATACAGAACAACAATGGTCTCCTGCATTGTTGTTGTTTAACTGTGAACTAAGACTTGTTTGCAGCCTCCTGCCCAGTAACCCCAGCTTTCAATATTCAGAGCAGGCGTCTCTGAAACATTCATAAGGAGAGACCTCTGTAGCAGTCCGCACTTCTTAAAAACACTAATCAAATATGCATGTTTACATTTTCATCCATGCATACTTAAGGAAGTGATGCACAGCACAGGCCTGAAGAGTTTGAGCAGATTAGCATCACACCTTCAAGAACACGAACCAGGCAATTTAAGAGCACAACCTCTGCATGTGTCAAGAAAGGGAGAACATTACAGTTCTTAGACCTTACTCTGTTCTGTCTCATTTTTATGACCACACACTCTGAACACAGCACGTTAAATGACCTTATATTGATGTTTAACACATCCTGCAGACACACCTACCTCTATAAATGTTGCACACTTCTTTTAAAGCCTCAGGAAACGTAAATGGAATATTTAAAATTCACATAATTCACACAATATCAAAATGTAATGTGTAATCAAGCTTCAACAAAGATTTGAGTGAAAATAAACATTCACTACTATAAAAAAAAACATCTCACAGGTCAGAGCATTTCTCAGGACTGTGTGGGTGTGGCCTAACTCTTTGATTGACAGGTCAAGAGAGAGTTCACAGCCTGCATGTTTGAGCCGTCTGACTCTGAATCTAAAGACATCAAAACTCCAGAATCTGAAAATGATTCATTTACAATGGTCTCTGAGTGCTGAGTCACAAAATACTTCAGAATCAGGACTTCTACCATTTATTAGTTTTATCACTCCTTAGTCTCCGGGGCATCAGGACCATGGGACACCCGGAGCAGAGGAGGCTGAAGTGTAGTATGTTCACGCAGAGGAGCTCGGCTCCAGTTGTCAGACGGAGCTGTTTGTCTAAACTCTGAGCTGTTTGGGGAAAGTTAGAGAACCGGTCCTGAGGAGAGTTAGTGAACCAGTCCTGAGGAAAGTTAGTGAACCGGTCCTGGGGAAAGTTAGTGAACCGGTCCTGGGGAAAGTTAGAGAACCGGTCCTGGGGAAAGTTAGTGAACCGGTCCTGGGGAAAGTTAGTGAACCGGTCCTGAGGAAAGTTAGTGAACCGGTCCTGGGGAAAGTTAGTGAACCGGTCCTGGGGAAAGTTAGTGAACTGATCCTGTCCTGGGGAAAGTTAGTGAACCGGTCCTGGGGAAAGTTAGTGAACTGGTCCTGGGGAAAGTTAGTGAACCGATCCTGGGGAAAGTTAATGAACCGGTCCTGGGGAAAGTTAGTGAACCGGTCCTGAGGAAAGTTAGTGAACCGGTCCTGAGGAAAGTTAGTGAACTGATCCTGAGGAAAGTTAGTGAACCGATCCTGAGGAAAGTTAGTGAACCGGTCCTGGGGAAAGTTAGTGAACTGATCCTGTCCTGGGGAAAGTTAGTGAACCGGTCCTGGGGAAAGTTAGTGAACCGGTCCTGAGGAAAGTTAGTGAACCGGTCCTGAGGAAAGTTAGTGAAACGGTCCTGGGGAAAGTTAGTGAACCGGTCCTGAGGAAAGTTAGTGAACCGGTCCTGAGGAAAGTTAGTGAACTGATCCTGAGGAAAGTTAGTGAACCGATCCTGAGGAAAGTTAGTGAACCGGTCCTGAGGAAAGTTAGTGAACCGGTCCTGAGGAAAGTTAGTGAACCGGTCCTGAGGAAAGTTGGTGAACCAGTCCTGAGGAAAGTTAGTGAACCGGTCCTGAGGAAAGTTAGTGGACCGGTCCTGAGGAAAGTAAGTGAACTGGTCCTGAGGAAAGTTAGTGAACCGGTCCTGGGGAAAGTTAGTGAACCGGTCCTGAGGAAAGTTAGTGAACCGGTCCTGGGGAAAGTTAGTGAACCGGTCCTGAGGAAAGTTATTGAACCGGTCCTGAGGAAAGTTAGTGAACTGGTCCTGAGGAAAGCTGGTGGACCGGTCCTGGGGAAAGTTAGTGAACCGGTCCTGGAGAAAGTATGTGAACCGCTCCTGGGGAAAGTTAGTGAACCGGTCCTGAGGAAAGTTAGTAAACTGCTCCTGGGGAAAGTTTGTGAACCGCTCCTGGGGAAAGTTAGTGAACCGATCCTGGAGAATTGAACGGAGCACATGCGGGACTGCTTTAGCCACTCGGCCGCAGCTCAACTCAACCCGTCCCAAAATTTCCCCAAATCCACTACAGTTATGAAAATAGAAGAACGACAACAAGCTGTCATCTTCACGGTGGATGTGCAGACAGGGACACACGAGCACAGCGGTGCAAAGAGCAGAGAGACAGCTATACAGACAGATTACAGACAGTACGTGATTAGCAAACAAGCTAACAGCTAAGACAACATTGAGGGGAGCTGGTTGAGACATCAGGAGACGGTCTGAGCAGGAGCAGAGTAGTTCTGTTGAACATGTGTGCACGTAACTCAGTGTTCATTTCTGATTGGTTAGATATTTATTAGATAATAAATATCAGGTTAAACCAGCCCACTTAAAACTCAGTGTGAAAACATGTTAAAAAACGTAATTGAACATATTTGAATATGGATCAAAATTAAGTTCTAATATTTTTACATCGTTTTTAGGATTTACATATGGTCTGAAATATCATAGGTAGAACGTTTTTGTTGATTTTGGTTCCCAGGGCCTTTAAAACGAGGTATTCACTGAACTCAAAGTGTTGAACACAGACAGACACAGAAGCAGCCTTCCTGGTGTAACAATTGCTGAGTGGTGCTCGCTGTCTTAAAGGCTGCCAAAAGAAGGGACAGTGACTCATCCCAAAGTGGAAAATAATCTTTAATTCCACATACAACAACAACAAACACAAACAGTAAATCAAACTGTGTTGCTCTGCAGATGCCCTGTAAAGCCAAGCTGTCAAATACAGTATCTGTGTGACTGCAGCAGCACACTGACAGGACAGAGGAAATAAACCATCGATGACTCATCATCGATTTCCAACTTTAACTGTCATAAAGTAATTAGAACAACAGCTTTTAGGAGACAAGAGGTTTTCAGTTTTTTTTTTTCAGAGTTTTATTCTTCTAACAGTTTTATTTCACTTTAGTTTATTTATTTATTTATTTATTATTATCTAGTTCAAATTTTATTCATTTTTTTATTTGAAGTATATCTTATTTTCTTTTAATGGTTAAATATTTTCGTGTTTTATTATCTTAGAAATGTATTTTATTTTGGTGAGTTTCATTTCCTGTGTTGAGTTTTAACATCTTATTTTACCTCCAGTGTTTCCTCATTAAGATATCATGAGAGCGTTTCCTCAGTTCGTTCTGCAACTTATTTTTTATTTATTTATTTTATTTTCATTGTTATTATTATTATTATTGTTGCATTTATTGTGTTCTTAACCTTAGGATTGTGGGATGGGTTTGGAGTCGGGGTTGGGGTTTGGATTAGGATGGGGTCTGATTGATTGATAGAGTTACAAGGTACTTCACTGAGCTACATTACAATAAGGACAGGCTTCATTAGGAGTAAACAATCATTCATTTTATGAGTCCTCATCATGACAGCTTCATACTTTTGAAGGGGTGGTGAGGCCGACTGCAGGAAAGCATAACCTGGGACTTCCACCATATCCATGTCCGGTCCTTCGGAGCACGGAGCAGGACCTCCGCACAGCTGGAGTCATGTGATCGAGGTTTTCCTCCTGTAATTACTGAATCAAGGATTCTCCTCCTCCTCTCCTAATCCATGTTGTCTTTCTGGTCCTCTGAAAACCTCTGACCTGTTGACTCCAGGCCTGGCTCCACTCATCATGACTTTGGTTTGTTGTTGTAGTTAAGTGAAATACGATCTGGTGATAACACAGAGTGTTTTATTCTGAAAATTAACCGGATGTTTTCATTTTGTTTTGGTGAAACCTGACTTCCTGTCCCGCTCCATCTGCTCTGTTGAGATTGATGCGTCATGCCTTGGCATCCAGCAAAAATAGAAGTCTTGTGTATCTGATCCGGAGGACTCTGACCTGCCGGATCAGAGACGCAGCTGGAACGGAACGGAGTGGATCCAGAGGAAGTTAACACATTGACTAGAATAGAAACCCTTTTGTCCGTAACAGCCTCTTGAAGCTGAGACACTGGTGGGGATGATGGGTGCACATCTGAAGAACTGAGCCTGGGCAGTGATGAGGAGTGGAGGAAGCTGGGGTGAAACAACAAAGTGACTGCGCATAGAGGAGAACAGATTTAATGTTTGGCTGCAGCAGGATGATTGGTTGATAAGGTTGTGATGACACCTGATTGGTGGATACTTCAAACAGTAAATAACAAGATCAGGTGATGAGAGAAGCACGGAAGAAGAACAGGGCGATAGAGAGATACAGAGTGATATGAATAGTTCTGGAAGTGTCTCCCTGTTTGATGAGCTTCATTGAATGGTTGCACTGTTTTTAAATCATGCTCCTACCACCTTGGACCCTTATCTCATTACTTGTGGTTTAAACAGTACAGCTCTTTTTACGGCCCTTGAATATCCATTGCATGAATTGATCTTTATTTGTATTTACTCACTTGTTTATTTCTGCAGCACACTCTGTTATGGTATACAGACACTTCCCATGGTCATATTTAAAAGTGATTTATCTGCACTGTTAAACAAAGTGCTCAAACTGCATCAAAACAGGCTTTTACCCAGATCACTAAAGCCTCTTTCCTCTCATTTTGTTGCTGTTGTTTTCTTGTTTGTGTGTATTTGCTCAGCTTTAGACACACTGGCTTTGATGGTCTGCGTAAGCCTGGATATGATGTTATATTCTTATCATTCCCATGGACCCCCATTGTTGATGTTCACAGCCCACAACAGAGGAAAGTCTAATTGACTTAGCACAGGCACAAACAGCATGACGCTCAGATCAATATATGATTTATGAGCAGCCAGATTATGCATCGCTCCCCGTGGAACAGGCAGGGCTGCCAGTCATGTCCAGATTGCGTCGCTATAGGAATCACTTAATATTTAATGATGGTGTTGAAAGCTCTCGTGTAATGATGGCTGTTCAAGTCAGCATTGTGGCAAGTGCTGATTTAAGCACTTTTACAGCTTGTTACTCATGCAAAGAACACTTACATATACAAATGTCATATTCTTGCACTTATTATCTGCTGCATGGAGCAGATGGGTGATGTGCAGAGACGCAGCAGTGGTCAGAGTTGAGCCCGGGGCCTCTGCACTGAGGGCTGGACCTCTTCGGAGTCTTCTGTATTCTTTCTTTTATAAGGTTTTCCACAAAGTGAGCCGTTGAGGTTCCCTCTGCGCCCTCCTTGATTCCGTAAATCTGGATATTGTTGCGACATGCGTGTCCTTCTAGTTCCCTTAATTTTTACCTCAATTCTATTTGAGTCTAGTGTAGGGTGTTAGATTTATGGCTCGTAAAAACATATACATGAGCAGTGTATGCACTGTGGTTCTTCATGTCCACCTCAGATTCTGTGACTAATATTGAACTCAACAACTATTCGGATTGGACGCCTAGAAATAGTTACCTTAAAATTAGGGATGCACTGATCCAATCCTGGTATCGGAGTGCAAGATTACAGAAACTTGAGTTGTGTGATTTGGACGTCTTTATAAAATGTGCTGCTGATTAATATTGTCACACTATCAGACGCGGAGAAGGGAAGCAGTAAGGGCAAAGCTGGGTAGAGTAAAGAGCCTTGGAGTTAATTTTGATAGTGCCTTCTAATTTAGGAAACAAATCTCTTCTGTGGTTCAGTCCAGCTTCTTCCAGCTGAGACTCATAGCGAAGGCGAAGGCATATCTCCCTGCTAAGGATCTAGAGAGAGTTGTACATGCCTTTATTACTTCTAGTCTTGATTATTGTAATTCTTTGTATGTGGGCTTAGACATGGCGTCTATTCAGCGCCTGCAGCTTGTACAAAATGCGGCTGCTCGCCTCCTGACTGGCAGGAAAAAGAGGGAGCACATCACAACATCACACCTGTGCTGCGTGCTCTCCACTGGCTCCCAGTCCGTCACAGGATTGATTTTAAGATTGCGCTTCTAACGTACAAGGCCCTAAATGGATTGGCACCATCCTACTTGGCTGATCTTCTCCATGCTCACAACCCAACCCGAGCACCCAACCTGAGGTCAACAAACCAGCTGCTCCTGGATGTGCCTAAAAGTCGCCTTCAAACCCGGGGGGACCGAGCCTTTGCAGCAGCGGCCCCCAAGCTCTGGAATGGCTTGCCACTCCAATTAAGATCGGCCCCCACTGTTGAATGTTTTAAATCTTTGTTGAAGACCAATCTCTTCTCTTTGGCCTTCTCCTTGTGAGGACATTAATATCCTGTTATGTTGTTGTTTATTGTTGTCTTCATGTACTTTGTACCTTGTAAAGCACTTTGGCCAACACTGGTTGTTTTAAATGTGCTGTATAAATAAAGTTGACTTGACTTGACTTGATTAGAGTAATCAGTCTCTCCAGGAAGTTGCGATTTCACGATCACAACTATCAACGCAAATTCAACCAGTCAGCGCGATTTTTTTCGCGGCCTTGCAATTTTATACAATCACCGCAACTTTCCCGCAAATTTGACCAATCCCCTTCATCTCAGCCCCTGTACGTCATCGGTTTCATCATCAATTTGACTTCCTTGGAACATAAACATAAGTCCTCACTTGATCGGCACTTTTCAAAACACGCATGGAGAACGGGTGAAGAGCGAGGACAGCTGGCAGGACAAGTGACCATGACAACGTTGTTATTTATAGATACTAGAGTTATTATCTGAGGGGCTCAGTGTTATCTTGGTCTCTACCTGCAGCAGGTGTGCTTTATGAACCAGCTCTCCTCACCTCCATGCATCTGTCTCATCTTCATTGAGGATTTTTACCCCCGGTGTGCGTTAGTGACAAAGACACAACCGGGGGACGTCTGTTTACTATTTGATGTTTGACGTTGTTGCCGATATGACCGTTAAAAGCTCTGCATCTACAGCTTGATTTATTCCAGTTTGGTGAAACATCAGACACATTCAGTAAGTTTTGATCAACTCCTCGTCATCAAAGATGAAGATGCATTTCAGAGTGCAGTGAACTGACTGTCTGTGCCTCTGTCGCTGCAGGTGCATTCAGGGACCGTCGTAAATGTTGCAATACTTACTAATTACTACGGCAGCCATTGGGGTGTCCCTCCATGCCCCTGCGGCCTGGTCCATCAGTCGCAGGGCGTGGGTGGGGGGCGTGGCTGGGGGGAGTGGTCGGGCCGTCTGGGGGGGGCGGGTGGGATTGGCCCTGCCGCCTCCGCCCTCCCCCTGCTCTGGCGCACCGGTTGGCGGGCTCTGGTCCTGGTCCTGCCCGTCTGCCTGGCTGTCTGCTCCTGGTGCCGGGCCCCCTCGGCCCTGGTGGCTCCTTTGGCTCCGTCTTGGGGGGCTGTGGGGGCGGTGTTGTGGGGCTGTCCCTTGGGGGGGCTGCGGGATCTCTCCCCCCTCGCCCCCCTTTCCTCCTACTGGGTGACCTGGGGGTCGCCCTGGGTGCTCCGGTGGTACCTGTTTGCTTCCGGTCTGGGTCCTTGGCTTGTCCCCTGGCCTGGGTCTCCCGCGGCGGGTTTGGTCCTTCGGTCTGACTGCTCTCGCGGCCCGGGTGCCGGGCCGTACCGCTCGGCTGATCTGACCCAAGTGGTTTCATCTGCACCAGTGGTGGTCTTGTTACACAAATAGAACACAGCACGGCGGCAACCCTCTGCGACCCAAGCTTCAGTAATGATTGTGGACACTAAGGGTTGCTTAATCATTAGTATCACCCCACAGAGTTTTTTTTTTGGCATCATGATGAGATGGTCCCTCTCCATCTAAGTGTGTTAGGTCTCTCTCTCCTTCTCTTTCCCTGTCCCTTTGTATATCCTTATGTAATCTTTCTTTCACTTTCTCTTATTTTCATTTTTATTTATTTATTTATTTATTTATTTTTTGGCCCACCTAGGTGTGCACGCCCTCTTTTACAGAACATGATATTAGCTGTCAATAAAAGATAGGCCAGAGTTCTAAGAGGGATGGTGATGGTTGCATGCACACAGTCACAAGCACAGAAGAAAAAGGTTTTCTTTCTTTTCTTTTGCTGCAAGAATAAATTGCATTAATATTTGACAGTTTGTGACAAACATGACACAAACCAGAAATATATATGCAGACAAGAGAAAAAAAAAAAAAAGTAAATGTTGCAATACAGTCATTTCATGGCATTTTTCTGTGAATCAAGAGAATCAAAATACAGGGATCACATCAAGAATGTTTTCTAAAAACAATTGTAATTTAGTGTATTTACTTGCCCCTGAGATGTAATTGGAGGAAAAAAGAAAAAAAAAACCTGCAACTTTCACTGCAATTTTTCAAAAAGCTGTCGCAAAATCAGGCTTTTTGGGACGCAACAATCAGAAAATTCCACGAAATCCTGGAGGGACTGAGTAATAATGTATTCAATGATTTTAATAGCCCTCCTCCTACCACAGGTACACTGTACTTCTGTGGGAAACACTACGTTGATATATTTTTTATTTTCTCATTTGAAGCATTTGTTCAATACAGAATATTGAATTCCTCTTATCCACTGCTGAGGTTTACAGCTGAGTTATAATATCTATTGGTTATGAAGATTAACTCACCAAACTGCTGGTACACATTTATAATCTCTTGAATAATGATACTGTCAGTTTAATTTTTTTTATTTTATGTGGTTTTCAAAGTCAGAAAAGCATGAAGTCACCAAAACATGATTCTTAGTTTTATCCTCAGATTAAGGTATAGAGATTGTTAAATCAATCCCGGGATTGGATCAGTTCAGTGGTTCAGTATCGGTATCAGCAGATACCAAAGCCCAGGTATCGGTATCAGTATTGGGACCTAAAAAGTAGGATCGGTGCATCCCTACTTAAAATGAGATATGTACCAATTTACATACTTCTTCATATTACAGTGATTAAAGTGTTTGGTTGTTCAATAAAGCAATCTCTTTGCTTCACTTACATGTATGTCTTCATGTGTCGTGGTCGCCACTGCTGTTGTGTGACAGCTGCCAATCAAGGTTCAGGTTCAGAGGTCATGTGAGTGTGGTCAAGTTCAAAGCTGACCAATCATCAGAGGGTCAGTGTGTCACTTGGTCTCTCAGAAGTAGTGTGACTCGTGTGAGCAGAATCAGCTTGGAGAGCAGAGCGGTGCCTGCACGAGCGTGTTCGCCTCGCTGACCTCTCTCAGACAGAAACTGTTTCCACCCGTTGCTGATTTGTGCTCGTGCAAATTGTTGATCACAAGCAGTGTCATTCCCTTCCTCTATCTCAATTTTTTTATGCGCACTCGCAGCTGCCTTAATACCTCTCGGTTGCTGAATTTCCTTGCGAGGACTTCATATCTGCTCGTGTGAAAATATTATTATCTGCTCGTGTATATGTTTTCACGGGCTTGCCAAATTTAACGCCATACTTGTGCATCAGGTTTAAAGCCTCATTGACATCCGTGCTGAAGGATTCCACCTCTCCAATTAGGGGTGGGAATTGATAAGATTGTATCAATGTCAATGCCTTTGTCGATTCTGCTTATCAATCCAATTCCTCATCAATTCTCCTAATGATTCCTGGGTATTTTTTGAGGGGGGAAAAAGTAGTTCTACACAGTCTCCTGCACCAGTAGGAACCATTTTACTTTTTCCAAAATGATGTCTGCACAAGACTGAACATGAACATATTAGTGATGTGTCGGTCGCGAACAATTAAGCTCTAAGAACCAGCTCTTTGAAGTGAGCGACGGGAGCCGGCTCCTGACTGGGAGACGTTTTTTTTTTCTCTTGTCTTTTTCTGTTAAAGTCTAACGTGATTGGCAAGACATATGGTGGCGTCTTGACCAATCATGTGTC
This sequence comes from Notolabrus celidotus, assembly GCF_009762535.1. NCBI lineage: Eukaryota > Metazoa > Chordata > Actinopteri > Labriformes > Labridae > Notolabrus > Notolabrus celidotus. Next base: position 34,093,468 of record NC_048284.1, on the reverse strand, counting down.
TACATTGAGCAGAAAGGGGAGGGGAGGGGTTACAGACACACACAGCACAGTGAGCACACCAACAGGAGAGAGATGAGAGGGAGAACGTGTGCAACAGACAGAGAACGCACTGGAAAGGTGAGAAAACGAGTGACTGCAGGAAACAGTAAACTTTAGACACATTGAAACAGCAGAGACTATTAAAAGGCAGAGTGTAGACTGTGCAAGGTGAAAGTGTCATCAATCAGGGTCCACAAAAAACCTGCAAAGGCACATTAGAAGTGTCTGTGCAGGTTCTCAGTCATCCAGGTCATGGACATTAGAACTGTTTATCCATCAGTGCAATATGAAGAATAAAGACAGTGAAGGGAACCTGCTGTTAATGAAGGGGTTTAAAAGTTTATAAATAATAAACATACAATCTGAGATTGGACCTTTTTGTCTAATTGTGATGAGTCTTGTTTTGGTACTTTATAATACATTTCTGTAGCACTCTGCTCCATGTTGAGTATATAAATAAAGCCTCATAAATAATACACATTTGATATAATGTATGTTCATTACATTAGTTGCTCATTTTACATATAATTTTACATGATTTAAGGTCATACATTCATTTAAACAAGAAAACATCTGAGGAGCCACTTGGGAGCCGAAAGAGCCGGCTCTTTGTAGTGAGCCGATCCAAAAGAATGGAAGGAATTCCCATCACTAGAACATATTCAACTTGAACATACTGAACAATAGGTTGACCTTATACTCGGCTGCGTGAGTCCGGATGTGACCCCTCAAACCTGGATTCAAAGACTTTAAATGTGGAGAGGAAAAACGCTTTTCCTCTCCACATTTCCTCATGGTTGAAGGAGTTCTGCGTCACAGAGTGTGTGACGTAATGCGACGTGACGTGACGTGACGTGACGTGACGTGACGTGACGTGACGTGACGTGACGTGACGTGACGTGACGTGACGTGACGTGACGTGACGTGACGTGACGTGACGTGACGTGACGTGACGTGACGTGACGTGACGTGACGTTGTGCTGGGAAATTAATCGTTAAGAAGAATCGTTAACATTTGAGGTGTACAATTCTGATGGAATTGATTAATTGGAACCGGTTCTAAGTCGGATCCGGTTTTCGGTTCCCACCCCTATCTCCAATGCACCCTGGCTTCATCGAGTCGCTGCAAAGTAGCTTCTATTTTCCCTGTGGTCTCCTCCATCTTCTGGTTTATGTCCGTTCTAGGGATGACCACAATTAATCGATTATCGATTAATTGATTGTTAAGAAATGACTCAAAACACACATTTTTGTTATCAATTTTCCGTCACGTGGAACAAACATCATGTGGTCTCATATTACACTCAGCTATCAGGGAGGTGTTTTAAAGGGGACATATCACGCTTTTTTCATCAATATATATTGGTCTAAGAGGTCCCCAAAACATGTCTTTAAAGTTTATGCTCAAAAAAACACGTTGAAATCAGATTTTGGTCTGCCTGAAGATCCCTCTTCTTCAGTCCTCCTCAGAACACTCTGTTTTCTCTCTGACCACGCCCCCTCAGGAAGTGGATGTGCCTCGGCTCTCCAGCACGTTGATCTAATGTTTACATGTTGGCTGAATATACACGGCTGCTCATAGACCACGTTACTTCAACCCTCTGAATCTGATCCAGAATCTGATCCTGACGGAGAGGCGCCTGCAGCAGGACCTTTCTGAAGGATTGGTCACAGATTTAGTGTTTCTTGTTGTTTTATTTATCAGTATGTAGACGTGTGTCTTGGGACACAGCTACGAACATGTAGCTATGTGGCTATGCTAACTAGCGCTAGCACTTATCCATGACAAATAAAAATCATCCACTAGATCTTCAAATCTGCAGACGTGGGGAGTAAAACCGACCTCTGCCAGAAAGGCAGCGGGACCTTTTCTGAAGGATTGGTCACAGATTTAGTGTTTCTTGTTGTTTTATTTGTCAGTATGTCGACGTGTGTCTTGGTACACAGCTACAGCTACGACATGTAGCTATGTAGCTATGCTAACTAGCGCTAGCACTTTTCCATGAAAAATAAAAATCATCCACTAGATCTTCAAATCTGCAGACGTGGGGAGTAAAACCGACCTTTGTGTTTATTAAGACAGCCTACAACTAGCATGCCTCCCTCCTAAGCTCCTTGTTAGCACACATTTGTGCAGGTAATGAAAAACGGAGGAGGGATTCAGTATTATTTTATACAGTCTATGGGCTGAACAAGCTCTGAGCTCTGACTCCGTGACAGACCGGATATTGTTGTGACGTAACAAAAACACTGAAGTCTGAAACGGCTGGTTTCACACACATTTACAGAAAGGTGGAGAAATCAGAACAGGGGCAGAATGGATTTTTTTCATTCTCGGGGGGTTTGTAGACATGCCAGGGAAACATATTTTAGGTAAAGAACCATTAAAAAGTCAATTTTGCATGATATGTCACCTTTAAGTTTAAAGCATGTTTGGATGTGAATCAGCTGTTAAAGATGTTGTGCACAGCGGAGACACTCAGCTGGAGGCTGCGGCTGTGCGTCAGGTCTCCACGTGTGCTTTTTAAAAGAGGATCAATACAAAACTGCTGCCAACAACAACAACACGGACACAAAGGTTGACGACTTTAAACAGGATATATCCTTTGGATACGAAGGCAACAGACAGGTGGGAAATTCTAGTACGCTACGTTTACAGACCAGCAACATCAGAGCCGTCTGAGCTTTTCTCCAGCGGGACTGATTCTGACCCGGTTGCGCTCCCGGCTGACACCTGACCGAATACACATGTTTGTTTTTCTCAATAAGAACAAGTAGACAGAAAACTGGACTCTGTGAGTCTGAAGTACTTTTCTGTTAGTAGTCTCAGCCTTCACTTTATAAGATTATGTCCGTGGAGAATATTTTAATGAGCCTGATCGTTGATATTCTGCGTGTCAAACATGTACCAGTATTCAATCCTGTCAGTTATTTGCATTTTGTTGCTGTAGAAAATACAATTTAGGGGGAAAACAACATATTTGGCATTGTTTTTGACGTAAGAATAATAATTAGTTTTTTATCAATTAATCGATAATTGATCGTTAAACATTTCCAAAAATCGATCATGGAAAATACTTAAAATGTACATCCCTAGTCTGTTCTCATCTCACCTATCTGTTTTTTAATGTCCTCTAGGAAGTTGAACTGGAAGTCTGACAACTGTTTGGAAAATTTGGTTTCCAATTCAGACATTGCCTTGGCCATGGCGTAGTCTATGGTGTCCCGGATAGAGGCTAGCATAGAATTATCATCACAACCTGTATCTTCAGCGTCAGCTTCTTTCTTTTTGCTTCGCAATGCAACACTGCGGCCCGTTTCGTCTCCCCCTGACATTATTATGTGCCAAGAGACACTTGAAGAATAAATCTCCTTGATTAAAGCTGGGGTTTGTAGTCAGATTTAGATACACTTCTTGTTATACTGGTTAAAATGGTCTTTCTGTCCCGATGGGGAGCTGAATTTTCACTCCTCCAGTTTCACCCACGTGCCACCGGGAGTCCAGTCTTCTGTATTCTTCACATGTAAAACACATTGTTGTCTCCTTTCCTTCTAAACACAGCAGAAGGACCACTTTCACTCTAGATACTAGGACACCAGAGTTAAAGTTATGAACTGACCTTTTCTCTGTCTGTCACCTTTCAGAGGGAGAGACTCCGGAACATTGAGAGGATCTGCAACCTGCTGAGGAAGGTAAGCACAGAGACGATGATGCCATCTTGCCTTGGTTTTCCCTCAGGGTATTAATATGATAATGACCTGAAATGTAATATAAACGCTCCATAAATAATAACTGACAATCAAACGTGTTTCAATTTTGAATTAAATCCTTAAACTCTGCAGGAAATGTCATTTTTCTATGACTCTGATTATTGTCATCACACCTCCTTTTATTCCTTGTCTTAATTTCCTCATGTAGTAATTGAAATGCATTGCTTCCACTCGACAGTTTAATGCGTTCTTTTTTATTTTTTTGGGATGGTGGAGCTGCATATCAGCATTCTGCAGGTTTAGTTTCAGTAGTAAGCTTTTTAATTAATTTTTGATTTGCACAGTGATGCTTCCTTTGTGTTCCTGCCTCGTGTTGATTTGACATCAAAGAAGAGACAGAGATTCAGAGCTTCTGTGCCATGCTCTGCAGAGTTGTGTGTGTGTGTGTGTGTGTGTGTGTGTGTGTGTGTGTGTGTGTGTGTGTGTGCGTGTGCGCGGGGGAGCACATGTGTGACAGTTTGCCTTGAGGACTCAGTATGAGGCTGAAAAAGAGGCCTCCTCCCAGCTTTAATGTGACATCTGTTTATCCCTCCACCTCTCTGAAAGTCACACTGCGCCTGCACGCCTCATGCATGTGTGTGTATGAATGTGTGTGTGTGTGCATGTTTCAATGTGAATTATGCTGGAGGTTCATTGGTTGAACAGCTGATCTTGGTTATCAGTGTTGTTGGACCCAGCCTCGGGGCCCCTCCTCTGGCCCCTCGGGATGACATCCTCTCTTCAGTATGTTTGCAGGCATAAATACACTAATGCACCCAAACACACACACACACATACTAAGCTGCAGACAATACATGCATGCATGTACACACATCAAATTACTCTGCCCTTGCAGATGTGACCCACTGTGCAGGGACTGCTGTGGGGAGCTGCAGCAGTGCTACAGTTGAGGTCAAAATTATTAGCCCCCCTTGTGAAATCAGATAAAACCCTTGATTTCTCCATGAAAATGACCATTAAAAACAAGTGTTTAGAAACACCAGAAACCACATACACACCCATTCAAAGAAGAGGATCTTTACAGCAGAAATAAATATGTTTACAGCCTGGTTAAAAAAAACGGCTTGGCTCTACGTAGCTAATTTCACTATCAGCACACACTGTACGGGGGTGAATTTTTTTCTAACGTGACGGTTCAGAAGATATTAAGATTTTGAGTTTTTGCCCAAATAAGGACATGACTGACTTGACTGGCAGGCAGGAACACATAGCTGTTGGCTAGGAGGCTCAAACTCCACCCCTTTCTGTCACACTCTGCCTGGTTGAGTTCAACATTACCAATATTGCTGCCGCCGCCAATTGGCTTCAAAACAGTGTTCTGGAACACATGGGTGACATCACGGGTACTACGTCCATTTACTATACAGGCTATGGTTTTAGCTAGGGGTGCAATGGATCAAAAAACTCACGGTTCGGATCATATCATGGACTTGAGTCACGGATAGGATCATTTTTCGGATCAGCAAAAAAAAAAGAGGACAAGACAAATATAACTTTGTCCTCCATTTATTTTGTAAAACACTTGTAAACTTTTGCCCATTAAAAAAAAACAAGATTCAACTCAAAATGTACTGCTTGTGCAAAGCACCCTATCTGTGGGCCCAGTCCTGCGTCATCCACTGCATTTCATGTCATGGCAAGTGAAGGAGCAGAGGAACTTCAAAAGTTTCACTCCATTCTTCTTTCAATCACTGATTTTCACCGTCCACTTTTCTTTGAGCTGCAAACTTGGAACACACCGTTTTCATGCATTCTAGGGTCCTACAGCTGGCAAAGTGCCAATATGTGAACTGCTCCATAAACCAAAGTGAAAGTTAAAAATTTCACTTGCAGCAGTGGACTCCAAGTGACCCAGTAACAGCCTGTCTGTGTATCGTTGACATGGAGACAAGTCCCGGTAAACACAGGGTGACCCGACCAAAACACAGAGTGAAGGGATAACAGTTCGGGGGCCATGAATAGGCGGCCGGATGCGGCCCGCCGTCCGCCTATTGAGGGCCTCTGGCCTACTGGGTGCGCGACTGAATTTCATAACGTGGCTCAAGCACATTCAGCGTTCACTGTATTTCACAGTGAAACCAAAATGCTCCCATACATGTGACTTACAAGATGCAGGAGGGTTTTCAAGTTCCTCTGCTCCTTCACTTGCCATGACTACTGCTGGGCTTGACGGTTGAGTTGACACGCAACTTTTTTCTTTTTCATCAACCGATCCGCGGACCACGTCCGTGCCGAACCGTGGAGATCCATACGGATCACGGATCAACGATGATCCGTTGCACCACTAGTTTTAGCCAGGTACATCTCCCATGAGGAGCACACACGGCCAAGACGGACAGAGTCGAATTCATGCTGTTGCTAACGTGTTTATGATACTGGCTGCCTTGGAGATTATTTGTCTGTAAGTAAAATGTGTACATAAGCACCATACACATGAACTAATGCTTTAGCCACATTGTTTTGATGCTAACTGAAGCTAACGGTTTCACCTCACCTTACGGTCTATGGTGTCAACAAGCAGAAGCTAAATGTGTCTGAACTCTTTTCTGTGGATTGATTTGACATGACGTGTGATCAGTTTGTCTCTGGTGTTGATCATGTTAGTGAAAGTTAATAACCATGGTCAAGGGGGTTTCGACCAATCAGAATCGAACATCTTGCACAGCTGGAAGATCAGTAAGAGAGCCGGGTAATAACATGAGTTAATGTATAGGGTATGATAATTGTAATGTGAGATTTGGATGATGCTTTAGTTTCCTTTTTAATGTCATATTGAGGGTAGTGGGCGATTTTGAAGACAGCCCGTCTAACTGGACCTTGAGTAATGAAGCTAACTTGACCTCATGGCTCTGTTGTATGTGATGGGAAAACACAAAACAGACCAACCACTACCTCCGTGTGTCTCTCCATGTTCAGCGTACGAGGTGATTGAAGAACACACTCGCTGAAATACAGAACATCCCTGCCAAGAGCCTCAAGTGACAATCCCCTATTCTTCAATCAAATCAGGTGTCTCCATCTTTCTTCAGTTAATGTTCTTCATGCTGAAAATACACAAGCTATATTTCACTTTGTTGCTGGGCCTGTCAGAGAGGATGCCTGAGGTCCTGATGCAGGAGGATCTGCTGCATTGTGGAAGCAGAGCTCCTCTCTCCTCCTCTGAAACTATTCAGCTCTCTCCAACTGGCTCAGTCACAGCACGGTGGTCCTGATTGATTTGGTTAAAAGCTCTGGCTGCATTTCTTTATGTTGGCATGCCGATTTGATAGTTTTCACAACACACACACACACACACACACACACACACACGCAGGAACATGGACACGTGCCACTTCTGTTCTCAGTGGAGTATGTTCTGTTCTGATGGGTTTTGGACGCCTGAAAACCCGTGCAAACGACAATAGCTTGAGGGGGATATACTTGGTTCTGTACTCTCAACTGTGTGTGTGAGTGTGTGTGTATTCTTGAATGTGTGTGTGTGCGTGTGTGCTAGTCATTAGATATGCAGTCTTGTGGCTTGAAGCAATGAGCTGTGTGTTGTCACAGCAACTGAGCAAACCTGAATGTACTCATTAGTGCTCTTCCCTCCTTCATTTTTTGGCCGGTCTTGCCCCTTTTTTCCCTCCTCTATTCCTTCTCCCTCTTCTCTCTCTTCTCTCCATCCTCCCCCTCCATACACCTTGGTAAGGGTTGTAATGAGGTAACACATTGGCAGCAGAGGATGAGCACAGCACGTTACAGACTTATTTCTGAGGTGCCAAGGGTATTTTCTGACTGTCTTTCAAACTCCCGCATGGCTGCCTTTTATTTCTTGTTTTGTCAGGCGTTATCAAATTTGTGATTTTAAGAATATTGTTTGCATCCTTTTGGGGGAAGTATTAAGAAGCCCACGGAGAGAGGAGGACATCTGTAGCTACCGAAGAAGTGAGAAGTGGGAGTTTGAATGGTCATCTGCTTGGTGTTACGCCTCCCGCCTAGCTTACTGCAACTCCCTTCTTTTTGGTTTACCAGACAAATCCATCCATAAACTTCAACTGGTTTAAAACTCTGCTGCCCACATCATCACCAGAACCTCCTCCACCAGCAACATCACACCTGTCCTGAAGCAACTCCACTGGCTTCCCTTTAAACACAGCATCATCTTAAAGATTCTGTTTCTCACCTTTAAGGCCATCAACAACCTTGCCCCTCAAGACCTCATTGAGCTCCTCCAGACCAAAATACCCACCCGTAGTCTCAGGTCCTCCTCTTCCACCCAACTCACCCTCCCACCTGCTCGCTGGACCACCATGCGGTCGAGAGCAAGCAGCTGCTCGGCCCCCCGCCTCTGGAACTCTCTCCCCCAGAACTTACAAAGTCCCACCGCCTCAAAACTCCCCTTTTAAAATCCTACTCGCTTTTATTTGTCTTTGTGGGACTGGAATGACTTCACCTTCACTTTCATCATGACTTCACTTTCATGTTTCTAGTATTGCATTGTTATTCTGTTGTATTTATGTATTTATTTACTGTTGAGTGTTGTTTTTTACTGTTACTTAGGTTGTAAGGGGACCTTGAGTGTCCAGAAAGGCGCCTATAAATAACATGCATTATTATTATTTATTAGTTTATTAATAATATTATTATATTATTAGTTAAACCAGCTTGTTTTCTTATTCTGACCTTTTCAACAAACTCTTTATGGACAACCAAGAATCCATCGTCTGCACGATCAAACTGCAAAGTGTTCTTTCCTATCTGTCCTTCTTACTCCTTTCCTAGTTCCTCTCACTCTCTCGTACTGTTGGGTTTTGGGGAGATGACCATAGACTGTATAAAATATGGACGTAGTATTCGTGACGTCACCCATCTGTTTCTGAAGAACTTGTGACATCATGAGAGGTTTCTAGGGCGGTAAGAGGTGGGAAAGTGTAAAAACAATCCAAAACAATCTCAGGTCAGGTTCAACAGAAGGAGGGGTTTATTTAACCACAGGTGCAATCACAAAAAAAGGTAACTCAGGTAATCTTCAAACAAGGTCTCAACGTTAACCTAAAACATCCAGGAGGAGAAAATACTTCCTTTTAAAAGTAATCAAAAAACAGTCCAGTTCAACTTAAAGTCTCTGTTATCTCTTTCAATATATTTATTCTTAAATAAAGATTTCACAATACTCAAAGAAAATAAACCCATAATGCTCCCACAGAAAACATCAAAACAAAGCAAAACAGGACAAAAAATAAAATAAAGGACAATTTTTTCTTTTACAGTGTTAGTACATGCAGCAATCACAACCTGAAACATGTACTGTATACATTTAACATTTTAATGTGATACAATTGATCCCCCTATACTTACAACTCTTACCCATTCTTCTTTCAGAGAAGTTGCTATTGGTGACCAGTCTGTTACACAAACTTCAAGAGAGAACATGAGATCATCTCTCTAATGGATAAATAGACATGAGTTTTTCATACCATGTTTTAATATCAGGAGACTCTTCATCCAACCATTTCTGAAGAATAGTAAGCCATGCCGATTAAAGAGCGATTCTAAGAATGTATCTGTGTTTTCATTGATAGGTTGAATCTAATCCCAATACCAAACTAAATGAGTTTAAAGGAACATCAATTTTAAATATCTTCTTAATTTCCATTTGGACAGATTGCCAAAAACTTTGAACTTTAGGGCAAGACCAGATCAGATGACTATAAGTATCACAGTTAGTTTTACATTTACAATAAAATGATGAGCACATAGAATAATATTTATTTGAAATAGCTGGGGTAACATGCAGTCTGTCAATCATTCTGTATTGGGTTTCATAGGATTTGTTAGAACGTGATTTTCTTTGCATTTAACAGAATATTTTTCCACATTACATCATCATGCAATACCACCACTGTAGGATACTGGAGAAACATCATCTTTTGAGCTTTGAGAATTTTAAATTGTATTCAAATGTGTGTCTTGTGTATAAGATTTTAAATGGCTTGGCCCCGCCTCCGCTGCGTCAATTTATCAACTTTCGGTCAGTGGACTCGGTTAAATCAACAAGAATCTCTTCGTTCAGAAATTGCAATGTGCCCTTTCGCTGTACTGCCTTTGGGCAGTCAGCTTTTTCTGTGAAAGCCACAACTCAGTGGAACACCTTACCGGAGGACATTAAGAACAGTGAATCTCTCAGCAACTTCAAAACCAAACTGAAAAGTCTGCTAAAGGACACTCAACACTGCAACCACTGATTTGATACTTTTAACTTGATATACATACTGTTTGTTTGTTTGTTTGATTGTGTGTGTGTGTGTGTGTATGTGTGTGTATGTGTGTGTGTGTGTGTGTGTGTGTGTGTGTGTGTGTGTGTGCGTGTGCAAGCAAGTGTTTTTACAATGTGATGTTTTAATTGTGACCTGCCAAGGGACTGCAGATGTAAATTAGCTTTAAGCTAACTCTGGTACAATGCATCAGATGGTGACATTTATGTTAAATATTGTACATGGTCCCTTTACAAATAAATTGAATAAATAAAAAAAAAATAATCTAAGTGGGACCCGAAATCTACGCTCCAACTTGTTTTACTCTTTCTAGTAGGAATTTTAACAAACATTTGAGTATATAAATAACTTAGAATGTTCTTCTTTAAAGACGAGGCCTTAAGTACCGTCATTTCAAGTTGATTCACATTCAAACCATGTTTATATATTGGAACAGATTGGATGTAACTCCTAAGCTGTAAATAATGAAAAAAATTGTGTTTGAGGAAGATCAAAATCAGTCACAAGTTGAGGAAAGGATTTCATAGTCCCACCTGAGAGGAGGTCTTGTATTTTAAAAATACCAGCATCCCTCCATGCTCTAAAGCCCAGATCTGAACAGGACTGAGCGAAATCAGGATTACAGAAAATAGGCGCCAAAACAGAATACTTATTCATAATCCCAAAATGTCTTCGTACAAGGTTCCATGTTTTCAAAGTATTTCTGACGATGAAATGATCTTTCATTCCCTGTATTGTAATTACATTTTTTATAAAAGGTAAGGTTGAGAGGGCAGGTTTGAGCCCAGTAGCTTCCAAGTCTAGAAAAGTTGAAATAGTCTCCTTTTTTAACCATTCGTCCAGAAAGACGCTTATAAATAAAATGCATTATTATTATTATTATTATTATTATTTAAATTATTATTATTTAAATTATTTAGTTAAACCAGCTTGTTTTCTTATTCTGACCATTTCAACAAACTCTTCATGGAAACCAAGAACCCACCGTCTGCCCCTTTAGAAAGTTTGTTTTTCTAGTTTGAAACGTTTATAGTAAGATCAAACTGCAAAGTGTTCTTTCCTATCTGTCCTTCTTACTCCTTTCCTAGTTCCTCTCACTCTCTCGTACTGTTGGGTTTTGGGGAGATGACCATAGACTGTATAAAATATGGACGTAGTATTCGTGACGTCACCCATCTGTTTCTGAAGAACTTGTGACATCATGAAAGGTTTCTAGGGCGGTAAGAGGTGGGAAAGTGTAAAAACAATCCAAAACAATCCAAAACAATCGCAGGTCAGGTTCACCAGAAGGAGGGGTAACTCAGATAACTCAGGTAATCTTCAAACAAGGTCTCAATGTTAACTTAAAACATCCAGGAGGAGAAATAGTTCCTTTTAAAAGTAATCAAAAAACAGTCCAGTTCAACTTAAAGTCTCTGTTATCAAAAAAAAAAAAGGTTCCTTTCAGTCACTTCTCTTTGCTCAGTTCCCAGTGCTCTTTCTCCTCTTCCAGCCGTGTGCTCTCCTCTCCCAGTCTGATTTCCAGCTCCTTTGTCCTGCCTCAATCAAGGCTCTTAAGCACCTGCAGCTGTCCAGGTAGTGGTGGCTGCTGGGAGTTGCAGTGTGCTTAACGGTGGCCATTTTGTCTGGATGCTGATAGTCCTGGATTAAAAAGCATCCATCCACCACGTGTCCCCTTGTGATGCCACAAACTGTTTTGAGGCCAATCGGCGGCGGCAGCCATATTGCTTCTGTGGAGCCAGTGTGACGTAAAGAGGCGGAGTTTGAGCCTCCTAGCCAACAGCTGCAGTGTTCCCACAGTCAGCTGAGCCTCTCATTGGAAGACTAGTAATCTCAATATCTTTGAAATTGCTGCGTTAGAAAAAAATTCACCCCCCTCACAGTGAGAGGACATCGAGAAATTAGCTATCCAGACTACACTCATCTTTTGTACCAGACTGTAAACATGTTCATTACTGCTGTAAAGATCGTCTCTTTCCCATTCATGTGTATGTGACTTCCAGTACTTCCAGAGCCAGACTCAAGAGGATCGTCCATGAACTGCAGTTTTTAGCACTTCCCCATTGGACTCATACTTTTAGACCGGAGGTTGCCGCTTGGGGATGACACTGGATACAGAAAGGAGTGCTGAATTGATTGATAAAGCTTCCCATTGACTACCTTTAATGCCATTTTTAGTGCAGTCATGCATTAATATGCTGAAGGTATTTGTGCAGTGGTGTAGCTCAGTGAACACAACAATCAGATGGTTGACAAGAGACGATGACGGTGACACAGCAGAGTGTGGATGTATATTTGATGTGTAAAACATCAACACAAGTCCCATTTCCTATAAATATCCAAAAGTAAGCAAGTAAAAGCTGCGAGCTGCAGTGAACGGGCCTCACACCTGAGTGCATGTTGGGGAATGCTGCAGCCCTGAGGTCTGGAGGAGCCGACGGTTGTGCAGCAGCTGCTGCTGATTGGGGCTGTCATCATGAATCACATGTGGAAGCTCACAGTGAGCTTGTGGTGCTGCTTTCTACCAATAGTTGGAGATACGACTTTGATGAAGTTATCATCTGAAGGAATCAATCAATCAATCTTTATTTATAAAGTGCCAAATCCCAACAAATGTTCTTCTCAGACTCTTTCCAAACAGAGCAGGTCTAGACCGTACTCTATGTTCTATTATTAACAAAGACCCAACATCAAGACAGGATCAGATCCAGTCCCATCTTACAGACAGGACTCAGTCTGATCTCATCTTAATCCACCATGAGCAGAGCACTCTGCAGCATTTAGCAAGTTACAGTGGCAAGGACAAACTTCCTTTAACAGGCAGAGACCTCCAGCAGGACCAGACTCATGTTAGACACACATCTGCTGAGACCGTGTTGGAGAGAGGGATAGAGGAAGATAAGCCATCCAAAAATCAGCAGTTAGGTTAGCAGTACTCATCGCACTGGGTTTTATAGGTTCCGTAAATAGAAGTACAGTTGTGAACTCATGAAAAAGTCATCATTGCTTTCCAATGCTCTGATTTTCTGCAGTATAACAAGCTTAGGAAGGAAATATTGGAGGTCAAACGCCTCTATAGTGTAAATGAGTCATGCCCATTCGGAGCCAATTAGAGCAAGTAACTGCATACTCATGTAAACACGCCTGCAAGCCTCAGCCTACTGACAGTTCTGCCACTTTGACTCAGTCAGTGAGAGTGAGGGAAACAGAGGACTGCTGCTGCTGCAGACAAGGTGTGAAACTGTTGTCAGCTCTTTAACTGTTCATTAAGGTTTGTTTGGTTTTCCATGTGACTGAACGATCGCATGTTCTGACCACTTTATGTTCGCCCAATCAGGCAGGAGTGACTCTGCTCACATAAAGTGACATCATACACCTATAATCTATGCAAAGAATAGTACAAAATCAAAATGAGCCAGATGGAGGAAGAGATTAAAGAACAGTATGTGGTGGTGGAGTTATGTTTCATAACTACTTGTAAATCAAGATTAGTTAAAGCAATCACAGAGCCATGAGTTAGTGTTGTACAGTAGTTTGATGGACACACATCCCAGATTACACAACTGACTTGATGTGGTTGAATGAAAGAGGGGCTGGACGTCACCTGGAAATGCTAACAATCAACAATAGTTATCTTTGTTCAATCTGTGAATGATAATCCTTGATTGATCCACCATGAAGGCAGGGATGTTTTTGCCAAAGCTCAACACTCAACATATCATAGAAAGCAGACAGAAACTTCTAACATGCTAGACTTTCTGTTGTGACTTTCTGTTGTGAGGTGTCCCAGACTTTCTCAGCCTCTGCTTTCTTTCTCTTCGCTCAGGCTAGTAATCCTGTACGGTCAGTGCTACTGTAGAGTCCATGTTTGTTTTTTCTTTTACTGTTATAATTTTTGGGCATTCATGCTCTTACTAGATAGGAAAGATGGAGAAAGACAGGAAATGTGGGGAGTAAAGAGCCGGGAAAGACATGCGGCAAATGGAAGAGGTCAGAAGTCGAACCTGCGACCTCTGCGACAAGGACTAAAGCCTCTGTATATGAGGCGTGCACTTAGACCGCTAGGCTAACAGCGCCCCAGAATCCATGTTTCTGTTAGTCCTCGTTTGGGTTCTTCAGGTATTTACTGTGAATTTATTTGTCCCATCATCATCATGTTAGCTGACATCACTACCCACACTTCAGATGTATTGTCATCAATGTTGTGCTAGTTCACACAAAAAAATTAACTAGTTCAAAGTTCATACAGTCTAAAATGAACTATGTCACCTTCATGTTTTTAACTGCATCTGTATTCTTTTTCAGTAGAGCCTCCTCTACTTCAGTCTCCAGCCCTCAATCACTGACATGTACTGAACTACATGAGTTACTGTATTCTGCTGTAGAATTATAGGCAGCTTTTAAGACTATGAAAACTTAGAAACACCAGCGTTGGATGTAACGCATTACAAAAGTCACGCAGTTACAGTGATGTATTACTTTTTGCTGTAAGGCAGTAATGTAACGCATTACTAAGACAATTTCAGTAATATTGTACCTGTTACAAATCTCAGTAACACACGTTACACATATTTCTGACAGAAAACACAATCTTTTCTAACAGTTTGTCTAAAATCATAACCGTATGACCGAGAGAATTACTGTAAAAACCAGACGCTCTGTGAGAAGCTTAGCTTTCTGGTGGTACTCTCAGTATAGTCTGCGACACCCAGAGGGTTTTCTGTGCCTCTGAGAAGATCAGTGTTTTTTCACTCATACCAAGGAGAGGGGGAAAAACATTTGCACACATGGTAGAGCGAGCGATGAGAGCGAGAGCGAGAGCCAGAGCGAGAGCCAGAGCGAGAGATGGATTTCAACATATTATTCCCAAAATTGTAATTTTGCTTTTATTTTTACAATGCATTTATGGTGTAAAGCCTTTTCGGGTCTTCATCTTACATTATTTGAAGATAGATATTCTGAATCCCCAGGTTGTTCTGAAAAAGAAGATGTATATTACATTGCCCCCCCCCCCCCCCCCCCCCCCCCCCCCCCCCTGTATAATGGTAGGGGAAACACTGAACATGGAGTTTGAATGGTCATCTGCTTGGTGTTACATCTCCCGCCTAGCTTACTGCAACTCCCTTCTTTTTGGTTTATCAGACAAATTCATCCATAAACTTCAACTGGTTTAAAACTCTGCTGCTCGCATCCTCACCAGAACCCCCTCCACCAGCCACATCACACCTGTCCAGCAACAACTCTACTGGCTTCCCATCAAACACAGCATCATCTTAAAGATTCTGTTTCTCACCTTTAAAGCCATCAACAACCTCAAGACCTCATTGAGCTCCTCCAGACCAAAATACCCACCCGTAGTCTCAGGTCCTCCTCTTCCATCCAACTCACCCTCCCACCTGCTCGCTTTGCCACCATGGGGTCGAGAGCAAGCAGCTGCTCGGCCCCCCGCCTCTGGAACTCTCTCCCCCAGAACTTACAAAGTTCCACCTCTCCCACCGCCTCAAAACTCACCTTTTAAAATCCTACTCGCTTTTATTTGTCTTTGTGGGACTGGAATGACTTCACCTTCACTTTCATTATTTGAAGATCGTGTAATGGGTTGAGTTAGGACCCACAAGCAGTATCGGAAGCCAAGAGATCAGTTGGTAATGACCTTTATTGAACAGTTCAATAGACACGGGCAACAGGTGAATAGTCTCTCTACCTCGAACACAGGTAGGGAATAGAGTCTCTCGGGGCTCGATGACAGCCTGACGAATCAAGCACAGGTGACAGACAGATCCTGGAGAGAGTTGAAGAACAGACTCACTCGTACTCTGCAGGAGGACAGGACGCCAAACGGCCACGAGGACGGACAGGCAGAACCCCGGAAGGGTGAAGGCAGAACTCGTAGTCTGGGACAGAAGGCGTAGGTGTTTTCCTGGGAAGCGGCGAGGAGGGATGGTCACGGGCAGGCAGGGTCGGCAACGGGAGACCAGTCCGGAAAAGAACGCTGGAAAGTCTTGCTTGAGGTCAAAGAACAATCTGGCAAGGGGTGGAGAGTGGCTGCTGCTTATAAACCGGCTTGATTGCAGATGAGGAGCAGGTGAGTGTGCAGGTGAACTGGGTTGCCTGATGAGGGGGCGTGGCTGGCCTGCAGAGTGGAGCAGAGGCAAGGAGAGTGGAAAATTACTGACAGAGGGGAGGAGGTGAGCAGACTGTGACAGATAGATATTCTGAATCCCCAGGTTGTTCTGAAAAAGAAGATGTATATTACATTGCTGTGCTCCATTCCTATGAGATTAGACTTGCCTTATTACAAAAAATCCAGACGTGCAAAAGTAGAGAAAATGCCTTAGACCTCCTGAAGTTACGTTTAAATATTTACGATATATTTATCACAGACTTTGACTCTGTCTGCTTTTGTGATTCTGTTTTGTTACTTAATGTATTGCGCCATGAGCCTTCACTCTGCCTATTATATGAAGTTGTTAGCAGCCTTAGGGCCTACACAGTCATCATGCTATACCACATCTGTGAAAAGGTGAATGATGTGAGAAAAAACAGAAGATCTGCCGATGAAATAAACGCATCTACTCTACTCCAAAACTCAATCAGTGTTTTGATGGAGTTTAGAGAGCGATTTGATGAGGCTTAGTCTGCCACTCTTGCTCTAGAAAAGTTAGTCGTCACTTGGATGAAGACATTCGCCTCACTGTCCCAGGGAGCAACTTTCGGGTGAACGTTTTTAATGCCTGATATCATCATCCAGCAACTGTCCCAAAGATTCACCAGCTTAAATGGAACTGGGAACATGTTTGAGTCAATTCACCCCAACACACTGCTGCAAGCACAAGATGAGGAGTTACACAGAGCTGCCTGGCGCAGCTCAGTGAGCGCTCATTCTCCAAGTTAAAACTAACTAAAAACCCCTTGATGAGCACGATGGGACAGAATAGACTGAGTGGACATGTCATGTTATCTATTGAGAATGACAGATCAAAGAAAATGGACATACAGGGCATCGTGGACAAGTCCGCGGAGCTTAAGGCTCGTCCAGACAGTGGTGAGTAGGCCGAGTACTTCATATTGATTTTTTGTTTGTATGTGAACATGTGGGCCGCTGTGCCAATTTTACTAAACGTTATATCTGTTGATACAGTGACCTACTGTGCTCTCATTAGTTGAGAAAGTTAAAGTGGGTGTCAGAATGATGCAGTCGCTATCCGTGGTGCTGAACTGCTTTGAATTTGTGTTGTTTTATTATTATTATTTTGTTCTCTTGGTTTGATTGACTAAAACATGTAGTAATGCTTGTAAGCCCCGCGTGTTGTGGGCATGTTGTAAAGCGATGTTATGATGAGCTTTACAGTGACCGCAGCCATGTGTGCGTAACGCTGTGCCAGTTTGCACCTGCCTTTCAAACGTGCTAAATATAGACGCAAAAACAGCGCCTGCTATCTGCTTCAGGTTTGATAGATCACATTGCGTGTGCTAAATGTTTACATTTGCATCTCCTCCTCCCAGTATTTTGCGCGTCCTGATGATCTACATGTGTTCTGCATATTCATGAAGGCAAACACGCTAAATGATTTGCGAGTGCTATTTTGCTCATTTGACAGACGCAATCCTCGGTGCTCCCGGTTAGTACGTCAGCTTTGCGCTATCAAGTTTGCACATGTTTTTATACACGCAAACCTTTAGTAGATCGGGCCCATTATGTATTGATTACCATCAGGACATAAAGATCATTTTAAGCAGTATAACAAGAAGTGGATCTAAATCTGACTACCAACCCCAGCTTTAATGTAGCAGATGGAGGTGAAATGTACAGATGTAATGTCATCTATAGAAATAAAACTCTATGTTGTAAATGCTCAACATGACCCACATTATCATTAGTGTTATGTAAAGCTCTGTTATCAAATTAACAGCTCAATTTTAGGAATTTCAATTTCCCAAATGTAATTAAATACTTTTTTGTAATTATGAAACAGAAGAGGATCAAGTCATAGTATTACATAGTGACTATAATTTATGGAGGGGGGGTTGCAGCCAATATAATCAGTTTCCTGCAGCAGGACGAATCAGTGAAGCTGAGCTTAAATAAACCTTCTGGAGCAATGAGCATTCACAGTTCATAATTCCTGTCCCCTTGAACATTCTGAAAACATGGCGCTGAGGCTTTTCACTGTATTAATGTTTCCCATCATTTTGTAACAAAGTTAGACAAAATGAATCAAACAATCTGAGCTCCAGAACAAAATGATAAATGCAGCATCAGAAAATCAACTTACAGATGAAAACGATGCCAGACAGAGTAAAGAAAAACACCTGGACTGTATGTGTGTGTGTGATATGTGAGATATGTTCTGTGTGAGGAGCCGTGTCAATGAATCTCTGCCAGTCAGAATAACGAGCTCACACCAACCTCGGTGCATCCTTAATCCCATACACCGTTACCATCAAAGAGGATGTACGAGGTGGAGAGAGAGGTGGAGACAGAGATGGGGAGGAGGTGAGGTGAGGAGGAGGGAGTGGGGGAGAAGACAGAGAAATTAAGAGGGAGAATCTGGAGGAAGATGGAAGAGAGGTAAGAGAGGGGGGAAGGGAAACTCTCTTTGACAAGAAAATAGAAGCACTGTTAGGCTCAGCAGGAAATGAATATTAATAGCGTGCTGCACGACTTTCACTGGAAACAGCCCAGATTCCCAGGGTTGTAGTCATCACGTACATACTGTATTGTTCCTGAGATTGTGTTACATTCTGCAGTGTGAAAAAACAAGTAGTATTTCCTCAAGCTGGTGCTGCGTATGGTCAGGAGAAATCTATATCAAACCAACTACTGATATCTAGAAGTGTCTGAGGTCTTTCATAGTGCCCCCTTTATCAGGATGATCATATACAATCCAATGAGATCAGATACATCACAGAGAAACAAAGTCTACTACTAGATCAAAACACCCCAACATGATCTAAAGGAAATACAGAGAGAGAAATTCAAAGACAAGTTGTGTTTAATCACAAGAGATTGTACAGGTGAACGTGACAAAGGGTCTACGATCAATCAATCAATCTTTATTTGTATAGCGCCAAATCACAACAAACGTTATCTTAAGACTCTTTTACAAACAGAGCAGGTCTAGACCACTCTATGTCAAATTATGAACAGAGACCCAACACCAAGACAGGATAAGACTCAGTCTGACCCCACCTTAATCCATCATGAGTAGAGCACATCGCAGTATTTAGCTAGTTACAGCGGAGAGGACAAACTTCCTTTAACAGGCAGAAACCTCGAGCAGAACCAGACTCATGTTCAGTGGTGGACAGTAACAAAGTACATTTACTTAAGTACATGTTTTGAGTATCTGTACTTTACTTGAGTATTATTTTTTGTTGAACTTATTACTTTTACTCCTCTACATTCAGAAGACAATTATCATACTTTTGACTCCTCTACATTTCTATCAGGGCTCTAGTTACTCTTTACTTTATCTTTGAAGTCAGCGGATGAATGTCCTTCTCTTTTCTGAAATCTGATTTTAAGACAGTAAACTGTGTTTGTGTAGTTCTGTTTGTCTCAGTGATTAAGTCCTACCTGTATATCGGGCGTCTCCACGGTTGAACGTGGAGCAAACACAGAGCATCACTCAGATCAGACAGTTCATGTAGAGGTGGTAATGATGGCTATAACTCTCCACCTGAGCACCCATGGTCATATCTTCAGCCTGTGTTAGAGGTTTTTGAAATGAAGAATATGTATCATTTGAAATGTTCTCTCTGTTTCCCACTCTGTCTTAAAGCTGGGGTTGGTAATCAGATTTAGATACACTTTTTGTTATACTGGTTAAAACTGTCCTGATGGTAATCAATACATAATGTGTTCTTAAAAAAGAGGTAAAAAAAGCTGCTATCTACAGCCGGAGTAAACCTGGGAAAACACCAACCACCGTTTTTTGGGTGCCAAAATTTTAAACCATTCAAATCCCGTCCCGCCGTTCTGCCCGCCTCCTGCGCGTACATTTCCCCGGCCTTCTCTCCCCTACCCCTGACTCTGCTTCCCCTGACTCTACTGACTGCCCCTCTCTCTCGACCTCGGGCCTGTCCCCTCTGACCTGATGAGGTGCTTTGCTCAGGACTGTAGTCCGGATCAGAGTCTAAAAAGCTCTCACCACGGGGGCTCTGACAAGCAGAAGAATTAATGACATTTAGTAAGTCCTACAGAAATGTAGATGTATTGTAGCGTCCGTCCGGACGCTGTAGTGATGACGAGCCGATTGGTGAACACGTTGATCTTTAATAACCGGTCACTGTCGGCCGTGATCACACCAACCAACAAAACAACAATCAATGTTTGAATGAATGAAGAACTTCTCCTCTTGTCTCTCCTCTCTCCAGCTCACACACTCTACACCTCTCCTGATGCCTTCACTGACTGTCAACACTGTAGGAATTAAGAACATCTACACTGAACACGTTTAACAGACAGTAGAGCTGTTACAGTTTTATATATGTGTTATAACTTTTCTCCTGATATCGTGTCACCAGTACAACTGGATAATGCTAGCATGATAGTTGTGAGTGCTAACAGCAGCCATGTTTGTTTGTGTTTTTAACTTTCACTATGAGAATGTTTTGGTGAGGACCGGTTTTGAATCAGTCACGATCATATAGTCGCAAGTCAGCGGCGCTCGTGCATGTGAGCAGGGGGGGGGCGTCGTTTTGGAGGAGCTCTGAGGGAGGAGGGGAGGGGTTAGACGGAGTCCTGAGGAAATGCTACATTCAAATTCATGCTGGTTTTCCGAGACTACCAACCCCAGCTTTAACGTACAAACATTCACTGTCCAACCTGAGAGAGTGCTGAGCTATGTAACGAATGTTTCATTCCAGATGAACATTTCAAACTAAGGTGTCTGTGCTTGGAGTAACTTAGTGTCTGTTTTTATTCCATGGTAGAGTTTTTAAAGATTTAAAATAATGGTTTCTAAATAAACATAATGTAACAGCATGTACTCCTATGTATTCTTGACTGCACTCATGCTTTGTGAAGATACAAAGTTTAGAGATATTTTAAGAAGTACTTTGAATACTTCAGTATTTTTAAAAGGAAGTACTTCAGTACTTTAACTCAAGTCATAATCTGACAGAACAACTTTCACTTGTATTGGAGTAATATTTGATATGGAGTATCTATACTTTGACTTCAGCAATGAAGACGGGGACTCTGTCCACCACTGCTCATGTTAGACAGCCATCATCTTAGACCGGGTTGGGTCTGGAAAGAGGGATGGAGGAGAATAAGAGAGAGAGAGCGTTGATAGTGATGAGACGAGTAGTAGTAGCTGTTGCTGCTGGAGTCCACATATTTACTGAGGTAGGATCTGACTTCATTGTCTTGGGTCACAATAACTTGTATAATATGATTATGGATAGTTTATTTTTTAAGTTTTAAGTTATATTTTTGAGCTTTTCGCCTTTATTGAGAGGACAGCTGAAGAGAGACAGGAAGCGTGGGGAGTAGAGAGAGGGGGAAGACATGCAGCGAATGGTTGAATGGGGCGCTTAGACCGCTAGGCCACCAGCGCCCCACTTGCAGTCAGTCCCAGGCGATCTCTCCCAACTCCCCATAGTGGCTCTTCTTTACCAGAAACATGCTACCTCAGCTGATGAATAGGGCCTGTCGCACGTTACTGCCACCTTCTGCTCTGGAGAGGTATTTCAGATGGGATTCCTACCTAAACCCATTAGGTTGTGTTGACATGAAACAATCTTGTAGTTTGAAGGATTTTGCATGTCATGTTAAAAATACTGTGATAGGTTGGCGACCTGTCCAGGTTGTACCCTGCCTTCCGCCCGCAGCCAGCTGGGATAGGCTCCAGCCCCCCCTGACCCCTAACGGGATTAAGCGGTCAAGATAATGGATGGATGGATGTTAAAAATACATGATTTAAAATGTTTAACCACTAAACATGAATTAATATAATAGAAGCTACATGTTATACTTATGTTGATAAAGCAGACACCCATGTTGCTTTTTTGAGTGTATGGGAGAAGGTGCAGGGAGTGTGTCTACAACATAGACTGTAAAAAATATGGACGTAGTATCAGTGACATCACCCATCTGTTTCTGAAGAGCTGTTTTGAGACCAATCGGCTGCGGCAGCCATATTGCTTCTGTCGAGCCAGTGTGACGTAAAGAGGCGGGCTTTGAGCCTCCTAGCCAACAGCTGCAATGTTCCTGCAGGCAGCTGTGCCTCTCATTGGAAGACTGGTAATCTCAATATCTTCTAAATTACCAAATTAGAAAAAAATTCACCCCCCTCACAGTGAGAGGACATCGAGAAATTAGCTATTCAGACTACACTCATCTTTTGTACCAGACTGTAAACATGTTTATTAATGCTGCAAAGATCAGCTTTTTCCCATTCATGTGTATGTGACTTCCGGTACTTCCGGAGCCAGCCTCAAGCGGATCCTCGATGAACTGCAGCTTTTAACACTTCCGCATTGACTCATATTTTTAGACCGGAGGTTGCTGCTTGGTCTACAATCTAACTCTGCATAAAAGGGGTTCTCTCACTCCTCACAGTGTGTTCATGAAAGAGTGTCTACATTAATTATGAAGTAGACCGAGGTGAAGGGGCAGGGGTTTGTGAGGTTTAAAAACATTCAAAATATGATTCAAAAAGGAGCTGCAGTTCCTTTTTCTACATGACAGATAAAATATTATTTATGTAAGGAAAAGTATTGTGCAGATCTGCTTTACCCACTGTGTCTTCATCGCTGTGTAGCCAAGCCTGAGAAGAAAGATGTGCTCACACATGAAAGGAGAGGTATTGCACAGCAATCACTCCATCTGCCAACACCTGGCTGATATTGCAGCAACGTGTCAGCAAACAGAAAACACAAGCAGGAATGAAAGGCCCTAAAATATGCACTGCAGCAGTTCGCTGTTTATCTGAATGGCAGTTTGTGTGATGTGAAATTGAGTAAAATGATAAGTAGCAGAATAATAAAGCTCTGAGGTGAGCGTACCATCTGTCCATCCAGACGACACTTTTAGCACTTCATTATACATCCCTCCATATGTCCATACAATATCATTTATCTGAACACACAACATGTCCAACACAAGGTCTACATAGGGGTACAGAATGCAGTATTTCCAAACTGGAGAACCAAGATATGTAAGGGATACTGTATGGGTAGCAGTTATCAGGATCAGAATCAGAATCAGCTTTATTGGCCAGGTATGCTTGAACACACAAGGAATTTGACTTAGGTAAACTGTGCTCTCTATGCACAAGGCATAAGAATAAGGCATACAAATAAAAATATAATAACAATAACATCAAGTATAAATACAACAGAACAACAAATAGGCATGACTAATATGTACAGGCTAAAATAATATGATAATAGTGCAGTGGTGAGTAGTGCAGAGGTAGTTTTATATTAAAAAAGTACATGTAGGTGATAGTTAAATGATAAAATAAATAGAAATATGGAATTCTGCTTGGAGAATTGTTGCATTGAGAGTATTGATCCAACAGGTATGACACTGTTATGGTTTAGTGTTCAGCAGAGTGACAGCCTGGGGGAAGAAACTGTTCTTATGGTGGGTTGTTTTGGCGCACAGTGATCTGTAGCGCCTGCCGGAGGGGAGGAGTTTGAAGAATTTGTGTCCAGGGTGTGAGGGGTCAGCGGTGATGCTACCTGCCCGTTTCCTGGCCCAGGACCGGTACAAGTCCTGGATGGGGGGGCAGGTCGACACCGATGATTTTTTTCTGCAGTCCTTATAGTCCGTTACAGTCTGTGTTTGTCTAGTTTGGTTGCAGATCCAAACCAGACAGTGATGGAGGTGCACAGAACAGACTGGATATGGGACATAGAATACTGACAGGGTGAGACAAGACCCTGACATGGAGCTAACCATACACTATCCCGCTTATTACCAGGCTACTTACTTATGGTACAGACACGTTTTCAAAAACCTTGATTGGAAGATTAATTTATGCATTCTTCTCTGCCTGTTGTGGTGGATTGAACATGAAACTGTCCTCATTCAGCTCTCCTTCTTCTCTGAGCTCTGTGGTTCACACACCTTTAAAAAGAAACTAATGTCACAACTTTGAACCCTGCTGCTATCATCACCACCGCTCATGGTTTAACTTTCTTTGGAGAGATCACTAACCTAAAGTTTCTCTCACCTGCTCCACTCCTTCATCATATTGATGGACAGGATCCAAGATGAAAATGTATGTAGCCTGATGATTTAGCATGCTAACTGAAGCTAACGGTTTAGCCACATTGTTTTGATGCTAACCGAAGCTAACGGGTTTTACCTTACCTTTTACCTTGGCAGGACCTGCATCCAAATGGACTTGAAGCACTTTGTTACTCTTACTGATCTTGTTTCCTCTTGTCTAGATCTTTGCTTGTGTTGTTCTTGTTCTCGTATGTACGTCGCTTTGGATAAAAGCGTCTGCTAAATGACATTGTAACATTGTAACCTCACCTTACAGTCTATGGTGTCAACAAGTAGAAGCTAAATGTGTCTGAACTCTTTTCCGTGGATTGATTTGACATGACATGTGATCAATCAATCAATCAATCAATCAATCAATCAATCAATCAATCAATCAATCAATCAATCAGTCAATCAATCAATCTTTATTTGTTTAGTGCCAAATCACAACAAACGTTATCTCAAGACGCCTTTACAAACATAGGAGGTCTAGACCACTCTATGTCAATATATATCTAATCTATCAGAATATATATCTAAAAAAGAAATGTTCATCAAAGACGACAGATTGGCCATAATCCTCCATGATCAGTTTGTCTCTGGTGTTCCTCATGTTAGTGAAAGTTAATAACCGCCGTCAAGGGGTTTGGACCAATCAGAATCAAGCATCTTACACAACCGGACGACTTGATGCATCAAGTTACATCACACATAATCGTACAATGAGTTAGTTATACCTTATGTTGGCATGTGGAGAAACAACTTTGACAGTTGACATATAAAGTCACGAACAAAATTGCAATAGCCTTGTCATATTTTAAAAATCTGACAGCTGGGAATCAGCTTTTTGGCTCTTCCTGATCAAGAGAGCTTCCTCAGGACCTCAGAAGGGGCTTTAAAAGACCTACAAACCATTCTGACTTCATCATTGCCAAGGATCTTAAAGTGGAGACTGTTAAAAACTACTGTCAGCATGCCCAGGAAGTGTGAAGGGAAACCTTGCAACTGCTGGTGTGCATGTCTCTACAATCAGAACAGTGCTGCTCAATTTAACCTGCATGGGAGGTGTGCCAGAAGGAAGGCCTTACTATCTAGGAAGGACTTCAGGGCATGACGAAGGTTTCCTACAAACACCTTGGTAATGCAGAGGATGTCTGAGCAGCGGGCTCTGAAAAGACAAGTTTTTTGCTACAGTGCCAGAGAAAAATTTGGCAGGAAGATGAGGTAGAGTTTCTCCAGCCGAACTTCATTCCAAATGAGAAGCATGGAGTCAGAAACGCAATGGTTTGGGATTGCTTTTGCTGCCTCAGGGCCTGACTGACTAACAGTAACACATTTAACTGTAGGTCTTGGGTTTGTTGGGAAAGGCCTTCATCTAAAGTGGAGCACGAACCAGGGGTGAACCTTTCAACTGGATAACCAAGAATCCAAATGTATCAAGGTGATGAAATCCTAATTCCCAAGCCAGATTCACACTATTCTTTAGGGAGATATGAAACACACTGACTGAAGAAACAATCAAATGTATTACAGCTGGTGGGTTTCTGCATGAAGGATGGTCAAATATTGAATCCAGTGAGTATCAGAGGCTGGTGTATAAATGATGAAAAAGGTCCTCAAGAAGTCATTTCTGCTCTAAGACGCAATACAAGACTTTCCCTCACTTCAAGGTCAGCAAAAGCCTATATGCATGTAATGATATTTTCTCACATCACTTATTGTTTTACAACTTGGTGACACACAACAGCCAGCGCTTTAAAACCCATCAAGTCTCCCTTTGAGAAGACCGTCAACATCTTAGACAGGAAACCTCTCTGTTTCCATTACTGCATTATTGAGTCAGGAAGTATAATATTTTAAACATTGACAGTGGTCTAACCTATACTGACATCTGTCTTGTTTTTAATGTTTTAAATGGGCTTGCCCCTCCATCATTGATCAAATGTATCGAAAAACACACAATGATAAATACTAGAGCACAAAGTAGAGGAGAATGTGATGTACAGAGATGTAAAACAAAACTCAACCAAATGGTAGTGTCTGTCAGAAGGTGCATTTCCACCAAGAGTTCTGGGGTCTTTTAGCCCCCAGAACTACTTTCCCCTGAACTAAAAGGTTCCTGTGCCCCCATTGTTGTCTGCGTCTCGACCGAGGACTGAAGTCCTGGGTAGATTGTGTAAATCAGGCCAGTGATGGACGGAGAAAAAAAAAGTAAATGCACTACACCACTGATTACCTGAGAGAGAATCTAACCGTTATTCAGTTCAGAGCCTCATCGTCACAGATTCCTTCCACCTTCATGTTCCTGAAGTCAAGGTGAAGCCTGCTGCTTCCTCCAGTTACAGCCAATCAGATGTGAGGTTGCAGAGGAGTGTGTTGGGAGGGGATGGAGGAGATGAGGTTGTTCCCCTGTGGTTCCATAATGCTTTTGAAGTTTCAGTACAAAGGTCCCCCCTCCCCTTCCCAGTCCCTCCACCTCCCCCTCCTATCTATCTCTGACTCACCCTCACTGACTGTGTGTGTGTCCGTCATGCAGGTCACATCCGTCCTCACATCTCCCTGAAACACATAGTGAGGTGTGTGTGTGTGTACGTGTGTGTACGTTTGTGTACGTGTGTGTGTTTGGTGTGATGTGGACATGGTGATGTGGACATGGTGATGTGGACTTTGTGAAGTGTATTGTCTGGTGTGGGGCCACTGAGGGCCTGTCCTGCATACTTTGATAAAACTCTGAAGTTTGCCAAGACACAAAGAAACAGGAAAAGCTGGCTGCTCTGCACAGATGGAGGTTTTCTTTGTGGGGTTACATATTTTTTTTTTGTGTGTGTGTGTGTGTGTGTGTGTGTGTGTGTGTGTGTGTGTGTGTGTGTGTGTGTGTGTGTGTGTGTGTGTGTGTGTGTGTGTGTGTGTGTGTGTGTGTGTGTGACTACACATGCAAAAACACAGACATTTATATATGTATATATGTATGTATATATGTATTGACTGGTATAAAACTAAGTATTTGATGTATCTTTTGATAAAAGCTGTGCTGTTTATACAGGATACAGGAGGAACATGTGGTTTTCGTCCTGGCCGTGGGACAGAGGACCAGCTCTTTACCCTTGCAAGGGTCTGGAGGGGGCATGGAAAGTGACCAAAGTTAGAGCTGTGTCCGCATACTTGGCACAAAGTTGGACAGGTTCTCAGTGCGTGTTGGCCTCCGCCAGGGTTGCCCCTTGTCACAGATCTTGTTTGTATTCTTTATGGACAGGATCTCAAGGCGCAGCCGAGGGGAGGAGGGTCTCGTGTTTGGGGGCATCACAGTTTAATCTCTGCTTTTTGCAGACGATGTGGTTCTGTTGGCTTCTTCGAGCTGGGACCTCCAGCAGGCATTTGGGTGGTTTGCAGCTGAGTGCGAAGCAGCTGGGATGAGAGTCAGTACCTCGAAGTCTGAGGCCATGGTTCTCTGGTCTAAGTTCCAACCCTCACCTGTGGTCATGAGCTGTGGGTCTTGACCGAAAGGATAAGATTGCGGATACAAGCGGCTGAGATGAGTTTCCTCTGAAGGGTGTCTGGGCTCAGCCTTAGAGAGAGGGTCAGGAGCTTGGAGTAGAGCCGCTGCTCCTTCGCATCAAAAGGAGTCAGCTGAGGTGTTTTGGGCATCTGATAAGGATGCCTCCTGGACGCCTCCCTTTAGAGGTGTTCCGGGCACGTCCAACTGGGAGAAGGCCCTGTGGTAGACCCATAACTCGTTGGAGGGATTATATCTCCTGCCTGGTCTGGGAACGCCTCGGGATTCCCTAGGAGGATCTGGAAAGTGTTGTTGAGGAGAGAGATGTCTGGGTCGATCTGCTTGTTCTGTTGCCTCCGTGGACTGACCCTGGATAAGCAGAAGAAAATGGATGGGTGGATGGATGGATGGATGGATGGATGGATGAATGGATGGATGGATGGATGGATGGGTGGACATTGCACTGTAGTAGTTTTCCTGACACAAGGTTGGTGGATTTCAAATTCCACCCGTAAGGTCCAGTCTGAATGACGTATTGTCCCCACAGTGCTGCTGTAATGAGTTAGTATTGACTTGTGTATTTGTCTCATAAACAGCTTGTTGTGGAGTCAAAAGTCACACTTTCTGTTTTCTTCCTTTCTTTCTTTCTTTAACAAATTCTCTGTTTCCATATTTTGTAATCATCTGCTGACAAAATGTCATAACAATGAGCCTGGGTTAGTCATCTTCACTGCAAACACTCAAAGATAAGAAAGTGTATTAGTCTTGTGTCTTGTAAGGAATATCTCATTAGGTTTAAGAGACACATTTACTTTAAAAGTCCAGCTACCCGCATGTTTATCTGTGCTGCTCATTCCACAGAAGGACCATCCTTACAAGTTACACCTCGTTGTGAAGGAGACTAATCAGGCTTTCCAACGATATGTGACACCGAAATACCAAAATAATGTTTCCAAACTTTTTTTTAGGAGTTTTAGATGAAGAGAATTTTAGCATTTCATGGCCCACAAACACACACATGCACTCACTCACACACAGCAGTCATCACAAAGAGAGAACATAGTATGGTTGTCAAACATTGGTTTTTTTCTGACAGACTTTGTACTTGTTTGAAAGATGGGCAACACGTTATTGTTATTTGGGTTTCCTTGGCTCTTGTCGTCAGTCTCCTGCAGACACTGAAGGTAAAGCATTTTTGCACCTCTACATTGACCTTCATTTTATGATCATAGACTGTATGGATAATGGATGTAGTCTCTATAACGTTATCCATCTGTTTCTGAAGCTGTTTTGAAGCTGATTGTCGGCAGGAGCCATATTGGAAATGCTGAACTCAACGTAACTTCTGTTGAGCTAGTGTGAGGTGAAGAGGCGGGCCTTTAGCCTCCTCACCAACAGCTGTGTTCCCGCCTGTCAATCAAGTCAGTCATGTCCTTAAATGGACAAAACTCGTAATCTTAATATCTACTGAACTACGGCGTTAGAGAAAAATTCATGAATGCTAACCATAGACTGTAAAAAATATGGATGTAGTATCAGTGACGTCACCAATCTGTTTCTGAACGCTGTTTTGAGGCCAATCGTCGGCGGCAGCCATATTGCTTTTGTGGAGCCAGTGTGACGTAAAGAGGCGGGTCTTTGAGCCTCCTAGCCAACAGCTGCAGTGTTCCTGCAGTCAGCTGTGCCTCTCATTGGAAGACTAGTAATCTTAATATCTTCGAAATTGACAAATTAGAATTTAATTCACCCCCCTCACAGTGAGAGGACAGTGAGAAATGAGCTATCCAGACTACACTCATCTTTTGTACCAGGCTGTAAACATGTTTATTAATGCTGTAAAGATCAGCTTTTTCCCATTCATATGTATGTGACTTCCGGTACTTCCGGAGCCAGCCTCAAGTGGATCCTCGATGAACTGCAGCTTTTAACACTTCCGCATTGGCTCATATTTTTAGACCGGAGGTTGCTGCTTGATGCTAACGTCTTGTGTTTCAGTTGGTTTTTTTTAATTCAAGTCACTGCTTTAAATTGTCTTTTTTCTGTTCTTTGGACTCAGTTATTAACATCAGACCTTGGAGGTTGGGAAAAAGTAATAGAGAAAACATCCATGTAGCGTTTTCGTTCTGTTTACTACACACCACAAGGCCAAAAGTCCTTCTGAAGATGATGCTAATTTAATTGACTCTCTGAGGATACTGAAGGGTGTTACTGTGATGGGTAATTTAGTCTCAAGACCTCTGTGTACAGTTGGTTAATCTCTCAGAAGGCCTTCAACCCGTCATAAGCTTTCAACAAGACATGAAACTGTGTCTGTATTCCAAGTGGAATATGACACTCAGCTCAAGCCTTTCATTACAAAATGAGTCATCCCACCTTTACTTGAAGTGACACTGCTGTAACAGAGTGACTCCTGACATGTCAAAGGAAGGAAGCTACTCTTAGGGAGTCTTATTTTGTATTTCAAGTGGAAGCTATAAATGATTTACAATGACTTGAAACTCTATTCAAATGTTTGAGGGCTTTTAGAATATGTTGAAGACTGGGGCTCACACCTACTGTGGAAAAATAATTTCATCAAGTCGATGGCAAAAAGAAGACACTTCCAATTTCATGCCTATCACTGCTGCCCTCCGGGTAAAAGGGCGTCAGCAAAGTGCTGCAGTGAGCTGCTATTATTTAAGCTCAATGGGAGCCCTTGATGTTCAGCTCAAGGGAAAGATTGTCTCCCTGTAGCTCTGCGATCTCTGAGTCCTACAGTATGTTATAAACCACTTCAGTCAGGATGTGGATATATAGCTATTAAAAAGGTTACTGACATTATTTCACAAACTTCCTGACAAAAATCAAAGGTTTGAAATTGAAGCTACTGTGAGTTAGGGCTGGGCGATATAGCCAAAAAGTTAAATCTCGATTTTTTCAGCTTAAAATCCGATTCACGATTTTAATCGATTTTTTCTGTGTAAATAAACACAATTAAACAAAATTCAAAAAAAAATGTTTTATTGGATGCCAAAACATCAGCATATAACTGTATAGGCAATATAACTTTTGCTGAGGTCATTTTAACAACACTTGCATGGGCACTAGTAATTTTGGCAGCTATTTTAGATTTAGTCTTAGTCTTTAGACAAAATGTTGGTTTTAGTCACATTTTACTCTTTGATTTTTGCCAAATCATTTTCTCTCTTTTAAATAATTCATGTAGTGGATCAGATATCAGTGTCAGGGTTATACCAAGTGTTCAAATAGTCAATATTTCACTCTTTTAACACTTTTGTGTAATATCTTAAGTTTAATGATTTAGCCTCTAACTGCTAAAAAGTAAAAAGGAAACATTCTTGATGTGACCACTATGAAGATATTTTGATTCTCTTGATTCAAATAAAAATGCCATAAACACAATGTAAGGGCTGTATTGCTCTTTTACAACGGTCCCTGAATGCACCTGCAGTGACAGGCACACTGGACAGACCGTCAGTTCACGGCACTCTGAAATGCAGGAGTTGATCAAAACTTACTAAATGTGTCTGATGTTTCACCAAACTGGATTAAATCAAGCTGTAGACACGGAGCTTTTTACGGTAACCACGGCAACAACGTCAAACATCAAATATTAAACAGACGTCCCCCGGTTGTGTCTTTGTCACTAACGCACACCAGGGTGGGTGAAAATCCTCAATGAAGATGAGACAGATGCATGGAGGTGAGGAGAGCTGGTTCATAAAGCACACCTGCTGCAGGTAGAGACCAAGCTCACATCCCTCATGTATATCCTGAGTTTGTGTGTTTCTCTTACTCGTCTATCAGTCATGCACAAACGAATGTTGACCGCAGTCTGTTTATGATACAGCGCCAGTCCTCCTGGTGTGGTGACTGTGTGTATTACGTGGACCGGGTCAAAATAGTAGAGAGACAGGGAGACATTAAACTCGATGTTGAGATTTAATTTTTTTTCATATCGATTGAAAAAATAAAATCGAATTAATCAAATTAATTCAGTTAATCACCCAGCTCTACTGTGAGTATTAATCTCACATAGAAATATCCCTTCTGTCCCGGGACCCACCGATCAGGTTTAGTATTTTTAGTTTAGTTGTTAGATTAAATGTGCTTCGTTCTCCAACTTATTCATGAAAGTCCACAAACAACGTTAATATGCTCACCTCATTCTTTTTCAGTTCTGCAATTCACCGTAACTTCCCTCTCTTTGTAAACACAGCAGCATGTCAAACCCAAGCGGCAACCTCCGCTTGAAAAAAAAAATAGAAATAGTATTCCGAAAGGGTGAGACAAGACCCTGACCCTGAAGGGATTCTATTTCCCATAACTACCTCCTAACCATACATTATCCCGCTTATTACCCAGCTACTAACTTAAGACACAAACACTTTTTATGATTTACATGATTCATGTTTACAGTTTCTGAGAATAATCCCATTGATTCCTTGTCAGTCAGCGTTCCATGGTGATGGATTCACGGAAAACTAGCATGAATTTGAATATAGCATTTCCTCAGGACTCCGTCTAACCCCTCCCCCGAACCCCTTCTTGACCATATGATGGTGACTGATTCAAAACCGGTCCTCAGAACATGGTTTGTGTTCTGCACTACATCAACTCATGTCTGAATTCTTTTCTGTGGATTGATTTGAAATGACTTGTGATCAGTTTGTCTCTGGTGTTGACCATGTTAGTGAAAGTTAACCCTTAAAGACCTAGACCATTTTTGGGGGCGCCAGACTCTCCTGTATTTATTTTGTTTTTCTAACCTATTGAAGCACTCAGAATCAAGTACCATACATCATTTTATTCAGGAGAACCTTATCTTTCACTGTGCTGCTTTTAAAGTACCAGTTTTACTTTAGTTTTGTCTGATAATGGATGAAAACACTGAAGTTTTTTAAAAATCGTCTGGAAATGTAGGTCATTTTTTACTGTGAACTCAGACAAAACATCAGTAAGTTTTGTTTTGTTTTGTTAGAAAGTTGTACTTAGGTGTTTTAGACTTCCAAATACACTTAGTGCAAATAATCAAATTGCAAATTATTTTCACTAACTATGAACATAATGAGAGAGCTGTAAATTATTTGGTAAAAATTAGCAAAAAGTGCAGATGATCTTCACCAATTATACACATAAATTACAGAAACATATATACTATATATGTCCTGGAAAGGATCGATGCAGCTGCTGCACTCCTCCTCTCTGCCCCAGCTGTGTCTGCGTCTGAATCAGATGACTCCTCGGCAAAATTTGATAAAATTAGACACAGTGCCTCTTCTGTTGTGTACCTTCGTGTTGTCATTTTTATTTTGTGTTGAGTTCAAATAACGTGCAAATCTGTTCAATTTTGCTGTCCGGTTTTGTATACGGATTCTCCGTCTTGTTTTCTGCTCTTTACATTCAAATTTCCCCAAAAAACACGTTTATTGGTGGAGCAGAAGGTTGTCATGGTGAAACACATCCTGGACATTTACATTTTGAACCAATCGATACACAGGGTTGGGACTAAGAATCTACACCCATTGCCAATTGGCTCAGAGGAAGAAACTACGTAGGTTTCCCTGACGAATCAATGCTGCAAAATGTGATGGCGTCATCACGGTCACCACGGTCACCATGCAGCCGCTGAATATGCAAATGAGACAAATGTGGTATCGATGAAAAGCTGAGAATGTCCGCTCTAACTGAGTTTTTAAAGCTTGTTGATAGGATCAGCGGTTCAAAAGTTATTAAACATTTAAGAAGAAGAGCTATTTGTGGCCGCCGGCGGCCGTCTCGGTTTTTGAGGGTCAATAACCATCGTCAAAGGGGTTTTGACCAATCAGAATCAAGCAGCTTACACAGCCGAAGATCAGTAAGACAGCCAGGTAATAAACCACACCTGCCTTCACTGATGACGTAGTTTGGGCGAATGGTTGGTGTTAACATAGAATAGCATAGAGCTGGGCGCCTTTGGCCTAGCAGTCCAAACAACGGCCCCATTTACAGAGGCTGCAGTCCTTCTCCCGGCGGTCACTGGTCTGATTCCCAAGCTCGGCTGTGTGCTGCATGTCTTCCCCTCTCTCTCTACTCCCCACATTTCCTGTCTCTCTTCAGCTGTCCTGTCCATTAAAGTTGAAAATGCCCCAAAAATATAACTTTATAAAAGAATAGCATAGAGCTGACATGAATGGATCAGCCACATGGATCGGCCCTCTGTCCCTGATTCCCAATCTAGCTTTTTGGGTCAGTATCAGACCGATCTCCAATACCAGGATCAGATTGTCGCATCCCTACCTCAGGCCTCGTAAGTGTCTCAGTTTGTTAGACACTGACCCAACAGTTCTAGGCGTTAAAAGTAACCATAAGGTCAGCACTTTGCTGTGCACAGATCCTGAACTATAACTAAGAGTTGACAAGAACAGAAGAGGGTTGTACAGTCATGGCCAAAAGTTTTGAGAATGACACAAATATTACATTTTCACAAAGTCTGCTGCTTCAGGGTTTTTAGGTGTTTTTGTCAGATGTTTCTATGGTATAATGAAATACAATTAGAAGCATTTCATAAGTATCAAAAGCTTTTATTGAGAATTACACAGAATTCATGCAATAAGTCAATATTTGCAGTGTTGACCCTTCTTTTTCAAGACCTCTGCAATTCTCCCTGGCATGCTGTCAATCAACTTCTGGACCAAATCCTGACTGATGGCAGTCCATTCTTGCATAATCAATGCTTGGAGTTTGTCAGAATTTGTGGGCTTTTGATTGTCCACCCGCCTCTTGAGAATTGACCACAAGTTCTCAATGGGATTAAGATCTGGGGAGTTTCCTGGCCAAGGGCCCAAAATGTTCTTCATCACCAAACTGCCTTTGGATGGTTGGGAGAAGTTGCTCTCGGAGGACGTTCTGGTACCATTCTTTATTCATGGCTGTGTTTTTAGGCAAGATTGTGAGAGAGCCCACTCCCTTGACCGAAAAGCAACCCCACACATGAATGGTCTCAGGATGCTTCACTGTTGGCAAGAGACAGGACCGATGGTAGCGCTCACCTCGTCTTCTCCGAACAAGCCTTCCTCCAGATGCCCCAAACAATCGGAAAGGGGATTCATCAGAGAAAATGACTTTACCCCAGTCCTCAGCAGTCCAGTCCCTGTACCTTCTGCAGAATATCAGTCTGTCCCTGATGTTTTTACTGGAGAGAAGTGGCTTCTTTGCTGCCCTCCTTGACACCAGGCCTTCCTCCAAAAGTCTTCGCCTCACTGTGCGTGCAGATGCACTCACACCTGCCTGCTGCCATTCCTGAGCAAGCTCTGCACTGGTGGTGGCCCGATCCCGCAGCTGTAACACCTTCAGGAGACGGTCCTGGCGCTTGCTGGACTTTCTTGGGCGCCCTGGAGCCTGTTTGGCAACAATTGAACCTCTCTCCTTGAAGTTCTTGATAATTGGATAGACGGTTGACTGAGGTGCAATTTTACTCGCTGCTATAAACTTCCCTGTTAGGCCCTTTTTGTGCAATGCAATGATGGCTGCATGTGTTTCCTTGCAGGTAACCATGGCTAACAGATGAGGAACAATGGTGTCATGCACCATCTTCCTTTTAAAGTGTCCAGTCACTCAATCATGACAGATTGATCGCCAGCCTTGTCCTCATCAACACCCACACCTGTGTTAATGTGTGTGACACCTGTGTGTCATTGAAATGATGTTAGCTGGTCCTTTTGTGGCAGGGCTGAAATGCAGTGGAAATGTGTTTTTGGTGATAAAGTTCATTTTCAAGGCAAAGAGGGACTTTGCAATTAATTGCAGTTGAGCTGATCACTCCTCATAACATTCTGGAGTATATGCAAATTGCCATTATAAAAACTGAAACAGCAGACTTTGTGAAAACTAATAGTTGTGTCATTCTCAAAACTTTTGGCAATGACTGTACTTGTGGAAAAGCACAAACTAGTATTCTTCGTTTTTTCATGAAAGCATTTGGAGGTGAGTTTCATGAATATTTCCTCCTTCCTTTTCCTCTCTGACTAAACTGCATGAAGATAATGAAAATATGTTCCCCGCCTAACAGAAGCCTACTTATCGGGGGGCTTTGTTTAATCTGAATTCAGTTTGAACAACTAAATGAACCACCTGGGTCCCTACTCCCCAGCCTCTCAGAGGACCATGAATCATGTAAAGGTTGTAAAATATGTAGTTTTTTTTTTTGCCAGTTTTCCGTCCTGGAGGGGTTTGAGACAGTAATTTGCGAATGGGTCTGTTTTGATCTCAAAGCAGGGGAGGAAAAGCTGCTGCAGCTAAAACGAACATCCAAGCTTCATCCAGAATGAAAGAGTGGACCCAAATGAATTAGGTGGAGAAGAGAGAAGAGAGGAGGGTGCATGAGAGTGGAGCATTGGAGGAAGAGAGGAGCATGAGTTTCCAAGCAGCTTCAGTACATCTGAGGTTTTCACATGCAGTAGACTTCATGCTTTTTAATAATACATCTGCAAGTATTTTCCAATCATATGCTTCATACTGTGTGCTACTCTGTTACTATTACTGCTGTTCAGGATCATTAGAGATTATTATTAAAATATAAGTTCTTATTACAAACAGGTCATTCTCTTTACCAAAGGGGTGACCCTAACAGTAAGTTGAAATTGATTTCCTTTAATGGAAATGCTGCATGTAGCATACTTATTGATCCTAGGGCCACAAATTCTTGCCTAGGGCTTTTTCAGGTATCTCTTATACGTGCCACAATTTAATGGACCGCTAAAGGCTTCTTGAAGATGAAATCATCTCAAGGGCAAGGTCTTCACCTGCAAATAGGTTTGCTTTGCACATTAACAGAAATGCAGAGATGATGAAAATGGAAATGTTTCCATTAGTCAGGAGCTTTGATGCAAAAGATCAATCAATCAATCAATCAATCTTTATATAGCACCAAATCCCAAGGACTCAGTCTGATTTCATCTTAATCCACCATGAGCAGAGCACTTTGCAGTATTTAGCAAGTTACAGTGGCAAGGACAAACTTCCTTTAACAGGCAGAAACCTCCAGCAGGACCAGACTCATGTTAGACACACATCTGCTGAGACCTACCGTGTTGGAGAGAGGGATAGAGGGAGATGAAGAGAGAGAGAGAGATGATAGTGGAGAGACTGATAATAGTAGTTGTAGCAGCTGGAGTCTGGCACGTCAACAGCAGCAGAGATCCAGAGGAACCTACGAGACAAGGGAGCTCAGGGACTCCAGAAAGGTCTATGGTTAATAACTTATGATATACTGGTGCTGGAAATTACAGGTGCACCTGAATAGAATATCATTTAAAAAAAGTCATTTATTTAAAATAGGTCAACTTTAATATTTTCTCCATACATTACATGTAAAGTTAAAGATTCCATCCTTTTTTTGTTTACATTTCTAAGATAATGACAACTCATGAAAATTAGAAATCCAGTAATTCAATTTCATTAGAATATTTACTTTGTTCAATTATAAAAAGGATATAAAATACAGACATGTCACACTTGTGGATAGTTTGCTCATTTATGTACTGATTTACAGTGGAATGTGTGGAGATGCATCTGTACTAACAACTACGCTGCACTGAAGTACAGAAAGATAGACAGAGAGTGAAAGAGAGAGAGAGTGGGAGTTCTTATGTCTACTTGAAATGATTTGGGTTTAACCTCCCTTGTTCAGTCTAGGTCTACATCAGTGGTGGCTAGTGGAGTTTTCTCCAGGGGGGGCTAGAACTCCAAAATAGCAAGCAAACATGTCCTAAGGTATCACACCACAGAACTTGACACAGTCTATATTTTTAGATAGGATGTGCCTGTTTTTGTCAACCTCCTCAGTGTGCTTACAGATCCTGTAGCCTTCATCAAGCTGACATGACATGTTTCTTTTTCCAAACATGGCTAGTCACAGTTAATTTTCCATGTGGATCCCAGTTTGTTCATGCTTCTTTGTCTTTTCTGAAAAGTGCTTCAAATCAGTACTACCTGTCTTAATCCATGCTGGGTCAGATCCTGGCATTTGAAAAAGGAGGCAGGGAAAGCAGAATAAAGCATTAGCCTCACTACATGCATTTAGCAAAGTCTTGTTGCTAAACCAGGTCCTGGTTTAAAAAGACCAGGTGTATTGTCTTCCTCTGTCTTTGGACTGGCTTGACCGGCTCGACCTGTCGATCAATCAGCCGCACTTTCTGACAGGACGGATGTGACGTCGGCCCCATCCAGCTGAATTCAGCTCTGTGGGTAGGGAAGGCGCTCCCAGACATGGTCCTATCTCTTGTATTGAAGAGGAGCTACGGCGCATGTACAACTTTTAACCAGAGTCTATGGCCAAAGATTTCTGCACCTAGGATGAAAACACGTCACCAATCAGACAACACAGATGAACCAAACAACTTTACTCATCATTAACTATACAATATTTATCATGCTCATCTAAAAATACATATAGTTCAGAACATTATTTTATTATTTCATTTAATTAAATTTTTTTATGTCTGGCAATGTGGTGGGTGGTGGGGCGGCGCCCTAGTGCCCTCTATTGTCCAGCCGCCACTCTTCTACATAATACAACCATTGTTTTATAATTCTGCAATCTTTGAAATGTTGTTAATATGTAGTGGTGCAACGGATCATCGTTGATCCGTGATCCGTACGGATGCCACGGACGTGGTCTGCGGATAGGTTGATGAAAAAAGTTGCGCGTGTTCACGTGATGACCGCATGTTCAATCCACACTCACTCATCAAGCGCAGCGGTAGTCATGGCAAGTGAAGGAGCAGAGGAACTTGAAAACCCTCCTGCATCTCTTAAGTCACATGTATGGGAGCATTTTGGTTTCCCTGTGAAATACAGTGAATGCTGAATGTGCTTGAGCCACGTTATGAAACTCCGTTGCGCACCCACTAGACCAGAGGCCGTCAATACGCAGCCCGCGGGCCACATCCGGCCGCCTATTTGTGGCCCCCGAACTGTTATTCCTTCACTCTGTGTTTTGGTCGGGTCACCGTGTGTTTACTGGTACTTGTCTCCATGCCAACGATACGCAGACAGGCTGTTACTGGGTCACTTAGAGTTCAATGCTGCGAGTGAAATTTTTAACTTTCACTTTGGTTTATGGAGCAGTTCACATGTTGGCACTTTGCCAGCTGTAGGACTCTAGAATAAAACAGTGTGTTCACAGTTTGCAGCTCAAAGAAAAGTGGACGGTGAAAATCAGCAAATGAAAGAAGAATGGAGTGAAACTTTTGAAGTTCCTCATGCTGCTTTGCACATGCAGTACATTTTGAGTTGAATCTTGTTTTTATTTAATGGGCAAAGTGTTTCACAAAATAAATGGAGGACAAAGTTGTATTTGTCTTGTCTTCTTCTTTTTTTTTTGCTGATCCGAAAAATGATCCGATCCGTGACTCAAAACCGTGATCCGATCCGAACCGTGAGTTTTTTTGATCCGTTGCACCCCTATTAATATGTAAGGGCTATTGTATGGTTAGCAGGTTGTTATGGGAAAAAGAATCCAACAGGGTGAGACCACCCTGACCCTTGACCATCATGGTTTAAGTTTTTTTGTAGAGACCGGTAACCTTAAGTTTCTCTCACCTGCTCCGCTGCCATTGCTAATGTTGCTGGACATGATCCAAACATCTGTAGCCTGCCAATTTAGCATGCTAACCGAAGCTAACATTTTTTAGCCACATTGTTTACCAATATGATGCTGACGGAAGCTAACGGTTTCCCCTCACCTTACAGTCTACGGAGTCAGCTAAATGTGTCTGAACTCTTTTCTGTGGATTGATTTGACATGACGTGTGATCAGTTTGTCTCTGGTGTTGATCATGTTAGTGAAAGTCAATAACCGTTGTCAAGGGGTTTTGACCAATCAGAATCAAGCATCTTACAAAACCAGAGGATCAGTAGGAGAGCCGGGTTATAAACATAGTGTATATATCACTTCCTCCTGACACTCTGCTGGTGAAAACAAACTGATTTAAATTGCCGGACAAAGTTTCATTCACCTGTCAGCAGGTCCTGTAAACCTCTGGCTGCAGCAAGACCAGAGAAACCATAGAGCTAAAGCCCTGACGGCCATCAAGACCACCATTTTAAATTGGGTTACATCCTTAACTAAGAACACACCAACCTTCATGGTGGTATCAGTGGTGGTGGGGGTTTGTTGTACACAACATACATAGCCTGGTGTGAAACCTGAGTCTCTGCTTTTGTGAAGGTTCTTGGTGTCTCCTTGTTTCATTTCATGCAAAGTAGAACCAAGAGGCTATAAGTCTGAGTAAAACTGTGAATCTTAGTTCAGGGTCACGGTGCCCTGCTGAGGTCTTTGTGCTCATACCTGTTTGTGAGATGCCAAACTAGGTGGTGTCAAGCTGAGAGGTCTGCTGGTGTGCTTTCTCACTTGAAGAATAAACACTCTGCATGTTTTCTCTCCAAGTGTTCCTCCCTCTTTTTTTCTTTGTTTACTTCCTTCATTAATTGTGAGGATTTCTGGGTGACCCTGTTCATACCCTGCGCCCTTAGAGCAGTCCAGACTTTGAAAAGCTCTCCTCACAGCCTCGCCTCAGTGTGAGAGTGCAGTGTGGAGCAGGTAGCCGCACTAATTGGATCCTGAGAGCTGGAGATTGAGTCCAGGCAGGCTGTAAAAACAGTGTGACCTGGAGCTCTTATTCTGAGCGTTGGATGGTGAGCTGTAGAAAAAGGTCTGGGAGCTGTAAGGCTGAGGAAGCCCGAGGGCAGAAGGCAAGTGAAAGGGAATAAACAGACACACCTTCTTCTGCAGGGAGGGATGAAGGAAGGAGTTGTGAGGAAGGTAGAAAAAGGACAAAAATGTTTTACAGAGTGGAAACATCACTACTTTGAAGAATTATTATTATTATTATTATTATAATTATTATTATTATAATAATAATAATAATAATAATTATTATTATTATTATTATTATTATTATGATTATGATTATGATGCTTATAATAATG
The DNA here is from genome assembly GCF_009762535.1 of Notolabrus celidotus. Lineage (NCBI taxonomy): Eukaryota > Metazoa > Chordata > Actinopteri > Labriformes > Labridae > Notolabrus > Notolabrus celidotus. The sequence continues at coordinate 34,052,709 of NC_048284.1, read as the reverse complement.
ATAATAATAATAATAATAATAATAATAATAATAATGTTATCAATAATAATATTTACTACAATAACAATAATAATAATAACACAGTGAAGCAATTGGTGGTATGTAATAATAATCATAATAATTACAATAATTATAATAATAATAATTGTAATTTTAATAACAATGTTAATAATAATAATAATAATAATTATTATTATTATTATTATTATGCTTATAATAATAATAATAATAATAATAATAATAATAATAATAATAGTAATAATTACTATAATAATAACATTAATGTTAACAATAATAATATTTACAATAATAATAAAAATAATAAAAATAATAATAACAATAACACAGCGAAGCAATTGGTGGTATATAATAACAATAATCATAATAATTACAATAATCATAATAATAATAATAATTATAATAACAATGTTAATAATAGTAAAATAATTATTATTATATAATATAATATTATTGATAATAGTAACGTTAATACTTCTTATTCTACGTATTCTACTACTAATAATAATAATAATAATTATAATATTATAACAATAATAATAATAATAACAATAACAACAGTGAAGCAATTCATGGTGTTTAATAACAATAATAATCATAATCATAATAATGATAATAATAATGAAATGATAAAATAATAAAATAATAATTAAAATAATGTTAATACTACTACTAATACTAATATAATGATAATAGTGAAAATTACAATAATAATTACAACAACAATAATAATGATAATAATAATATCAGTGAATCAATTAATGGGATATGAGCTCGTTTTTCACCCTAATGTACAATTTCATTCATAATTCATATTTCATAGATTTATATTTATCTTTGCACACTAAACAGAGAAACACCTGCATGAGCATGACAGTCCAGACGGAAGTGAGAATGTGTGATCAGTCTGTCACATCACCATAGAAGTACATCATAAACATATGGATTGAGCGTCTCCTTGAGTGAGCAGTGATTGTAAACAGCGTTCTTTAAACTGATATATTTATTCATGGTTGTGAAGCAGTACAATGATGAAGGACAGAGATGGTTCCTTTGAAATCTAACAGCACCGAGCAGATGTAAACAAACCTGCAGTCGCTATCTACATATAAACAACATTTGCAATGGGCGAATATGTCTTTAGCTGTCCACACGAAAATGACAAAACAGAGAATACACAAATGTCCACCTTGTAGGGCACTTTTGAAAACCTCTGTGTTCAGTGATGTAAAACTCTGAGGACGGGGCCTTAGAGGTGTGTTCTCACATTCTTATGTACCTCTTTTTAACCAATGCGAACTGGGTTGTATTTCCGGGCTGGTGCTTGCGCTGGTTCAGAGCTGGATGAACTTGCGAACCAACACGGCACCCGTTTGTTTTTCCGCCCACTAGTGCCCGTGGAAGAGGCACGTCATGGCATTAGATTTACATGACCACTTTTCCCAGCAGCGCTTGCGCAAGCTTTCCCTCACAACAACAACGATGGCGGACAACGGCAGCTTGTCTCCTCGGCCGTTCACTGCTTTGTCTTGGAATCCATTACTCTCTTTGATTTTTTTTGCTTTAGGACAATGGAGGAAACACGTTGGGTTTGTGTTTTTGATCATTGCAACCCATCCCCTCGCCCCTGATGTAAGCGGTTCGCTGTTCTAGACCAGCAAAGAGTTGGAGCCGCTCTGGAACTGGTTTTCCCGGTCAGGAGCCGGTTCACTTGCAGTCCGAAAACTGGTTCTCAATTGAGAGCCGGCTCTGAACCGGCCCTGAAACTGCCTCTGTCGAAAAGGGGTATTGTTCTCAAGTTTTCACTCCTGACAGCTCGGTCAACAGCCTAACCCTTCAAATGGCAGATGAGTCTGGTCCTGCTGGAGGTTTCTGCCTGTTAAAGGAAGTTTGTCCTTGCCACTGTAACTTGCTAAATGCTGCAAAGTGCTCTGCTCATGGTGGATTAAGATGAGATCAGACTGAGTCCTGTCTGTAAGATGGGACTGGATCTGATCCTGTCTTGATGTTGGGTCTTTGTTAATAATAGAACATAGAGTACAGTCTAGACCTGCTCTGTTTGTGTCCCTCTTTGCTGTTGCATGCCTAGGACTCTGCAATCAAGTAAGCAATAATGAAAAAGTACTGTTCTGTTAGACTTTCAAACAAAGCTTGATGAGAAACACATTTCTTTGGCAGAACTGACCTGCCATCAATTTGGGCAATAACAAAAACTTGACATGCACAGTAAGAACAGATTTACCCCAACTAGGAAGAAATGATTGGATCAAGTGTTTACATGACTAATGATCTGAAAGCCTAGCAGCATAAACACCCCCTCCTGATGAGAATGAAATGTCTTTTTGAATGAGCCAGATTGGACCAATTTGTTCCAAATAAGGTGTTTGCATATAGCATTTTTATTCTGATCAGTCTTGAACAAATTCCCCCAATCAACAAGTAAGAAGGTCATGATCCCTCACTGGTTCCCATCAATATATACCCATGTTTCTAATAAACAGGGGGCTGTTCATTACAAGTTAGCCACATTTATTTTAAGACATTGAATGCTGATGATGAATACAACATGCTTTCATGATAAGTGTTAATGTAACTTTTTACCCAGCTCTCTAACTGATGCTTGATTCTGATTGGTCCAAACCCCTTGACTACAGTTATTAACTTTCACTAACATGATCAACACCAGAGACAAACTGATCACACGTCATGTCAAATCAATCCACAGAAAAGAGTTCAGACACATTTAGCTTCTGGTTGTTGACACCATAGACCGTCAGGTGAGGGGAAACCGTTAGCTTCCGTTAGCATGAAAACAATGTGGCTAAAATGTTAACTTTGTTAGCATGCTAAATCAGCAGACAACAGGCATTGTCCTTGCCACTGTAACTTGCTAAATGCTGCAAAGTGCTCTGCTCATGGTGGATTAAGATGAGATCAGACTGAGTCCTGTCTGTAAGATGGGACTGGATCTGATCCTGTCTTGATGTTGGGTCTTTGTTAATAATAGAACATAGAGTACGGTCTAGACCTGCTCTGTTTGTGTCCCTCTTTGCTGTTGCATGCCTAGGACTCTGCAATCAAGTAAGCAATAATGAAAAAGTATTGTTCTGTTAGACTTTCAAACAAGGCTTGATGAGAAACACATTTTGGGAATACTAGAAACCAAGCAGTTTTTAATGTTATGAAACCCAGCATCCCTGATTGAACTTCTATCTGTCTGACCCATGCATTCCCCTTCCACTGCTGACCCTACAACCTCTGCTCTCTGCAACTACACATCAAATCTATACGCTTGAGGACAACATTCAGAGAAGCCACAGGAGAGCCTTGGACCACTGAGCATGCTGCAGTGTTTGAGTGGGGCATGAGAAACAGTACTGTACACATGAATACAAACAACCCTAACCACTGTTGTCTGTCAGCGCTACGTGCAGAATAGTTTCACTCGTAAACAAAGTATTCCCAAGTGCAGTGAGGCTGTGAATCATGGGAAACTTATCAGGATTGAATATGGACCAACACATGAATGGAGCCTCATCAGTACTGCTGCTGCTGGGTGCCTCAGATGGGTGTAAGGGCAGCCCCCAGGCTCCACATCCAGAGAAACAGATCCCCTGTAACAGCCAGGCGGCGTCCCAGATGGGTCCTTCTGTCAGCATACACACACACACACACACACACACATGAACACAGCTTTAGAGGATTTGCTAGATTGTGTGCACATAAAGAAAGAAAATAATTTGTTACCCAGCAGCATGAAAATTGGATGTATATGCTTGAATACTTCCACGTACACACCCACACAAACACATCCAGCATGCACATGTTCAGTGAGCATAGCGGCGCTGCAGCAGGGCCATCAGCAGCAGCGTCCTCCTCGTTTACATCTTTTATATTATACATATGTGTTCTCTGTCACACTGACTGAGCACTGGAACAAAGCCATGAATCCTCCAGAGAGTTTCTGGGTCAGATCCAGACCTGGCAGGGTTCTGTGGTACACCTTGTGTGTTTGTGATAGAGAGCACCAACATGTTTTTATTATACTTTAGTGTCATTAAACAGTGAGAGAGAAACAAGCTGTTTACACTGATGTGAATGCTCACCAGACGACACTGTGTTGAAATGAAAATAAGGCTCTCTCCTACCCACACACACTGTGAAAAACATCATGTTTGGCATTTACAATTTTCTGACATATAGGGGCATCGACTGTTCAATAAATGGACGTAGTCTCCGTGATGTCACCGTCTGTTTCTGAAGTCCTGTCTTGAAGCGTATCACCTATGGTCGCCATCAGTGTTGGGGTAGTTACTCAGAAAAAGTAATGCATTACATATTACTAGTTACTTTTTAGAAAAGTTGTATATTACTTTACTTAGTTACTATCTGCCAAAAGTAACTAGTTACACTACTAGTTACATTACTTTTGCAATACTCCATAAAATGACCTTAGATGTATATAAACTTAAATCTTACATATGTCATCATCAGCACAAATACTAGTTAAAGAAGGAAACACAAGGTCTACCTCTTATGCTCTTTAATATAATCAAGGCAACAGCAGAGTTGTCAGTCCAAACATCACTGGACATTAAAACGGGTCAAAATATAGGCTACAGGCACTGTAGGCTTGTCTCAAAACAATATGATTTTAAAAATGGGAAACTCTTGTCACCATTTAATGTCTGTTTCTTGTTTAAGAACATGAGACAAGTAACTTCAAACATGGTGTCTTTAAAATACAACCCATGACCACCTGTTTTATAAACACACAAAATCATATTAATATATGCTAGAAATATTAATAACCAAAATTGCAACGCAATTAGAGATAGTGGCATCTATCACGATTTTAAACAAGGAGACTTTTTAAGAAAAAAAGCCGTGCATATGAGAAATAACATTAACTTCGATTTAACAGGCTCAACACTCGTATACAGTAGCTCACTCACCAGATCATGGCTTCTTACTGAACATGCTTCTCAAAGAAGTGGTTATACCTCATGAGGAGGAGTCTTTCAAACCTTTTCTCAGACAACCTGTTCCTCCTCAGAGTCAGCACAAGACTGCCCAGGCTAAACAGTCTTTCAACTGGTGCACTTGAAGGTGTTGCTGTGTTATATTTCATGGATATAGTCTTAATTGCTGGGAAACGGTGCAGGATCTCAAACTCTGACCCTGACTTCAGATAGTCAATTACTTCTGACGGTGGCCGTCCGCTCCCGGTTACCTGTATTTTGCCCAGTATGTTGCGAAAAGGTTAAAATCCAGTCTGGGCTGTTTAACCAGTGTCATGCTGTTATCTTGTGCATCACTCTGGGTCGGGGGGTCTTTAGCCACCAGCTTTGTATTAGCATGTTGCCTCTGCAGGTGTTTGGACAGATTGGACGTGGAGTTCGTCGCGGTGGAAAGTTGTTTCTGTCCAGGGCACAGTCTATACTTCACCGTCAAATTCTTGTCCTTTCATGTCACATAGTCGAAGTAATGTGCATAACTCCAAAGAAAGATGCCTCGAAAGATGCTTTAATCTGGGCGTCTCTATCGTCTCCGCTCTCACCCTCCATGACCTCTAGCCTAATTCACAGACACGTCATGTGAATAGGGTCAGAGGGCACCGCGGGGTCGCTCATGAAAAGGGGCGTTTGTTTTGTTGTTCTGTACTCCTCTTATTTACACAGTCTATGGTCCTCAAGTTAGGCAGGTAGGTGAAGAGCTTAAAATAACCCAAGTAACGAGATCATTATTTGATTAGTAACGGTAATGTAATTACTATATGAGCAACAATAACGCGTTACATTACTGCGTTACAGACAAATGTAATCCTGTTACAGTAACGCGTTACTTTGTACCGCGTTACCCCCAACACTGGTCGCCATATTGAAATGCTGAACTCAACCTAACCTGTGTCAAGCCAGTGTGACGTAAAGAGGTGGAGTTGAGGCTACAGTGTTCTCGCCTGTCAATCAAGTCAGCTGTGCCTCTCATTGTACAAACTTGTAATCTTAATATCTTTGAAACCACTGAGTGATAATAATATCTACAGTACAGTGTGTGCAGATAGAGATATGAGCTATCCAGACTACACTTGTCTTTTGAACCAGGCTGTAAACATGTTTATTTCTGCTGTAAAGATCGTCTTCTTTGAATGGGTGTGTATGTGGTTTACGGTACTTCCTGAGCCAGCCTCAAGTGGACACTCGAGGAACTGCAGTTTTTAACACTTCCGCATTGGCTTCATTTCTCATAGCTGGAGGTTGCTGCTTGCAGAGGAAACATGAGTAGAAAGGAATAGAATAGAAAATAAGATATGGAATAAAAATTGCTGATGCTCAGACTCTTCCAGGGAGGGGGAAGTGTTTAGAATTGAGAGAGAGGGAGAGGCCAGGCTCTGAATTGTATTTTTTTTTTTTTATGAGAAGCGTCAGAGTTTGACAACAGGGAGCTACATAACAATTACAGCAGCCAGGAAATCTAAAGCAGCTCCATCCTGCTGACACTGGGAATGATGAATGCATGGTGGGGATGGGAATATAAGGCGTCATCTCTGAATCACAGGAAAAAGAAGCCTCCGATCTGAAGTCAAAATCACGTGATTGCCAAGGGGACCTTAAATATCAACTTGTACCTATCTTAAATTGACTAATTAATTATTGTCAGTCTTTAAAAATGTCCTTTCATTTGTTCTTGACTGATACACATACATTCAGACAAGTCTACGTTTTGTTTATAACTTGTCTGACAAGTTGTGATTTATTCTGATCAGGCTTGAACAAATTCCCCCAATCAACAAGTAAGAAGGACATGATCCCTCATTGGCTCCCGTCAATATATACCCATGTTTCTGATAAACAGGGGGCTGTTCATTACAAGTTAGCCACATTTATTTGAAGACATTGAATGCTGATGATGAATACAACGTGCTTTCATGATAAGTGTTAATGTAACTTTTTACCCAGCTCTCTTACTGATGCTTGATTCTGATTGGTCTAAACCCCTTGACTACAGTTATTAACTTTCACTAACATGATCAACACCAGAGACAAACCGATCACACGTCATGTCAAATCAATCCACAGAAAAGAGTTCAGATACATTTAGCTTCTGGTTGTTGACACCATAGACCGTAAGGTGAGGGGAAACCGTTAGCTTCCGTTAGCATGAAAACAATGTGGCTAAAACGTTAACTTTGTTAGCATGCTAAATCGGCAGGCTACAGACATTTTCATATTGGATCCTCTCCAGTGATATTAGCAATGAGCGGAGCAACCACATGCTAACCATACATTATCCCTTATATCTTGAAGTTATTTCACATACTCTGGTAAAGCCACATGGGGACACCTTAAGTCCAGTTTCTGTGTTCAAATCAGTTTGTCGTGTTGTTGTCAGTAAAGTTTGATGCACTCTTTAGTGTAGCGTGGATACTGCAGTGACATATTCTGCTTTTACCTTCATGTGAGTGCTGTCAGCCAACACACATCAGAGGTTTGAACAAGAGGACGGAGAGAGAGAATGAAGCTCAGTGTGACTGTTTGTTTTTTAATGAGCTCTTTGTCCGTGTGCAGAGACTCAGTGAGTGTGTCCTTGTCCATGTGCTGCATGCGTGCTGCATTGCTGTGTTTTTCTTTGTGCATGCAGCTTCCCTGCTGGAGCAAATGGATATTTGAAGTTTTAGTCCAAACAGCAGTTTTCTTGTTCCCTGCTGTTGAAGTGCTACTCCATGAAATGTGTTTTTCTGTTATTAGGAGGTATGTGGCCATCTGAATAATGCATCATTCATGCAACCTTGTTAAGGCGGTGTATGGAGAAATGTTCAAGGCAGGGCATTTCAGAATGGCACCGCAATACTCCGGCCTGTACGCTTTGAAATATACATGAGAAATGAAGTGGCTTTCTTTGTGATTAACATTAAATACAGCGCTGGAAAAGCTGCTGCACATATCAGTGAAGTGAGACATTTGGGTCATTCAGGTATTCAGAGAGATTTGCATAGCAAGCAGTTTTAACCACACCATCTGATTGGTCAGATTGGAGTCGTTGGCAGGCAGGGTTTTTGTTGTTGTTGTTGTTGCATGCCAACACTTGGGGTAGCTAAATAATATGCACATGCTTATTCTAATCTGAGGTGAAAATATGCAACTCTTTAAGTCGATGAGAAGGAGCAACATCTGCTGCTTAGGTACAGAAAGAAGTAAATAAATAAGAGCCAGTGCTCGACTCATTCACAAGTTAGGGTTTAGTTAAAGTTAAGGGCATCATTCTGAATCCCCTCAGTGGGAGTGATACTGGATCTAAAGGCATTTTTCCACCGCAGGAACTTCACCCCTGAACTACGTGTGTTTTGACCGGTGGGGTCTAAATTTAGTTCAGTGATAGATAATCTCCCCCCCTGAAAAGCCCCTGCTATGGGGGTAGTACTTTTCAAAGGTCCCGGGACTTTCGGGGGGCGGGGCCTGCAATGCTGAACGTGTCTGATTGGTAGATTAACCGCAGTGTTTTTATTCCGCCCTCCGTCCACAATAACATCACACACATCTGTGATTCACTTGATTTCTCTTTCTTTCATTAGTTTTGATTTGTTCTATCTTTTTTGTATGTGTGTGTACTTTTCAAAAGAAGAAGCTGTGATTCTCTTGATTTAGCAGCTTGTAACAGTAGTCTTCTCTCAGCCCACCGTGAATGCGTCTCTCCCGGTGTTCCGGTTTTAAAAGTGACCCTGTAAACTGGAGACCTTCAGCTGAACGTGTCAGTGTTTGTGGAGTTTACACAGCTGTTGAAACACAGAGGGAGTTCCTGGGAATGCAAACTAGTTTAGTTTTTATTAAGATTTCAAAATATCCTCATCAGATATTTAATGATCGTCTAAAGACGTTTATGAGGGATGCATCCGGCTGAGAGTCTCCAGTTAACAGGGTCGCTGTTTAAACCAAAACACCGGTCGATCTCTGCCACGGCTTTTTGAGTTCAAAAGGATTTTAAAGCCGTGTTGAAACGTCTTTGCTACTCGCGCTTATCTCCTCTCACGTGTTGATTCAGTGAATCCATCTGTGATGAAATATAGCACCATCTAAAACAGACCAGCTGAGTCTCTTCATGCTAACAGGCTAACTGTTGTGTTGCTCATAATGATACCTGCCTGTCCATCTGCTTCTATGGTGTCATCTGTGATGAATGGCATTCCTCTTTGTTTTACTGCCCTCTACTGGTCTGGTGGTGTAGTGCATTTACTTTTATTTTTTTTCTCCATACGTCACTGACCTGATTTGCACAATCTACCCAGGACTTCAGCCCGCGGTCGAAACGCAGACAACAATGGGGGCACAGGAACCTTTTAGTTCAGGGGAAAGTAGTTCTGGGGGCTAAAAGACCCTGGGACTCTTGGTCGAAGTGATGCAGAAATGGAAACACGTCTTAAAGAATGTCACTAACAGGAGCTGGTGAAAGAAAGAAAGCTCAGGAGCAGGTGAGGGACATGTGTATAGGTAATAGTTGGTTAAGGGGACATTTAGGGTTGGATGGTTGCTCTCTTTTGTTTTTCAATGACTGCTTCTGGCAGCTGATGAATCTAATCTTTCTGCAGACGGCGATGCCTCCCTCTATTTCACTGAGTGCTATATCTCTCTGATTCCTCTGCTCCACACACAGCTTTTAAATTAAGTTTGCCCCAAAGTGAGACTCAGTACCTCACCTTCTTTTGGCACTTATTTCTCTCTGACTTTTCAAATTCACCGCTGTCAGATATTTACTGTTGGAGGGTATAAACACTGAACAGCTGATTGAATCTGACACAGTGAACAAGTCCAGTTAAATGAAACTGAAAGTGATTGATGAGCATTGGTATAAATCATAAAGTGTGTTTTGAAAAGTGAAAACCTTCTGCTCGATTATGAGCAGCAGACCTCGTCCTTTGGCTGTGATCCTTTCAGTGGTCCCCTGATGTTTGCGTTGCTCTTCACACCTGCTTTCAGCACGTGTTGGGACGCTGTACAGATTGTAATGGTTTGCAAATCCTTTACATTCTACATGAAAACAGAACAAAGACAACAGATCAAATATTGAAACTGAAAACATGTAACTGTTTTATGCAACATATATACTCATTTTAAATGTAATGCCAGCAATATGTTTCAGAACAGTTGGGTCACCCAATGAAAACATTTGGAGCATCATGAAACTAAAAACAAGACAAAGGAGACCCTGAACTGTTGAGCAGCTGAAATCCTCTATCAGGCAAGAATGGGACAACATTTCACTTTAAAGTCCAGAAACTGGTCTCCTGGGTTAAATGAAGAGCTGATGCAACATGGTGGTAAACATGTTCCTGTCCCAAGGTTTTTGTAAAGGCCTTGCTGGGATCACATATAAAACAGATTTTTTCTTTGCACTGTTTTCATTTAGATATAGTGTTTAAACAATTTGCAAACCATCAGATTGTTTTTAGTCACATTTTACTCAGCATCCCAATTGTTTTTGGAAATGGGGTTGTATGAGGGGGCTGATACGTGTTACTCTAGCTGTTTCAAACCTCCTTCTTTACTAGCAGTACGTACTGATTTGGCCTAAATTCAGTATGTAGTATGTGAACAAGAGCAAAATCTGCAGTATGTCAAAACTACCCGGATGTTGTGCTGATTCAGGAACATATCTCAGTAGCTGACCAGTTCCTCAGTGAGGAAAGTAGCTATTGGCTGTCCTCAAAGTTGCTAGAAGTCGCTTAATGATGTCATCATTTAATTTGCATAATTTGAATTGTAATGGACGCTGAAGGAGAGACATGTAACGTTGAGGGAGAGACAAAAAGAGGTTAAAAAAAACACTCTAAATTTGTTTTTTACTACACTGAGGGCCCGATCTACTAAAGGTTTAGGTGTATAAAAACACGTGCAAACTTGATAGCGCACGCAAAGCTGACGTACTAACCGGGAGCACCGAGGATTGCGTCTGTCAAATGAGCAAAATAGCACTCGCAAATCATTTAGCGTGTTTGCCTTCATGAATATGCAGAATACATGTAGATCATCAGAACGCGCAAAATACTGGGAGGAGGAGATGCAAATGTAATCATTTAGCACACGCAATGTGATTTATCAATCCTGAAGCAGATAGCGAGCACATGGCTGCGGTCACTGTAAAGCTCATCATAACATCGCTTTACAACATGCCCGCAAAAGCTGGACTTACAAGCATTACTAAATGTTTTAGTCAATCAAACCAAGAGAACAAAGTAATAATAATAAAACAACACAAATTCAAAGCAGTTCAGCACCACGGATAGCGACCGCATCATTCTGACACCCACTTTAACTTTTTCATATAATGAGAGCACAGTAGGTCACTGTATCAACAGATATAAAGTTTAGTATAATTGGCACAGCGGCCCACATGTTCACATACAAACAAAAAATCAATATGAAGTACTCGGACTACTCACCACTGTTTGGACGAGCCTTAAGCTCCGCGGACTTGTCCACGATGCACTGTATGTCCATTTTCTTTGATCTGTCATTCTCAATAGATAACATGACATGTCCACTCAGTCTCTCCTGTCCCATCGTGCTCATCAAGGGGTTTTTAGTTAGTTTGAACTTGGAGAATGAGCGCTCACTGAGCTGCACCAGGCAGCTCTGCGTAACTCCTCATCTCGTGCTTGCAGCAGTGTGTTGGGGTGAATTGACTCAAACATGTTCCCAGTTCCATTTAAGCTGGTGAATCTTTGGGACAGTTGCTGGATGATGATATCAGGCATTGAAAACGTTCACCCGAAAGTTGCTCCCTGGGACAGTGAGGCGACTGTCTTCCTCCAAGTGACGCCTAACTTTTCTAGAGCAAGAGAAGCAGACGAAGCCTCATCAAATCGCTCTCTAAACTCCATCAAAACACTGATTGCGTTTTGGAGAAGAGTAGATGCATTTATTTCATCGGCAGATCTTCTGTTTTTTCTCACATCATTCACCTTTTCACAGATGGCCTCCCAAATCGTGTTTCTAACGCTGAGATGTCTCTGCTGGAGTTCACCGATGTGTTTATTTCCCTCCTCCACAAAGATCTCCAACTCCATAACTTCAAACTTCATTTATCGCTTAAGACCACTCTGTTCTCTCAAACTCTACATGGTGACAGCCGATAGCACACGCAAAATCCTCATTAAAATAGAGCGGTCCACACCACTTTTGCACTCGTTATCATTTGCGCACGCAGTCTTAGTAGATCACCCGCAACACGCCCAGAAATAACACGTGCAAAATTATTATTTGCACACGCAAATTAGCGCTCGTTATTTGGGATCTTAGTAGATCAGGCCCTTAGGAGCCTAAAAAAATCAAAGTAAAACATAAAAATTTTCAACTAGAACATTTTCAAGATGTGCATGGAAGCAATCTCCATTAACTATCTAAATGGATGCAGTCTGTATGCTGAGGGGTGAACGCCTCCTGCTCTGAATGCAGCTAGGAGGGACTCACAGCAGCATCCACTGCACGTTTAAAAGAGTAAGAATGATACATGCTTTCACGTCAGTATCCAAAAGTCTCCATAAACACCAGAAAAAGTTGCTGGATTTCTCATTTGTTCGGTGCAGTATCGCCACTTACTGTCTTGGAGTTGTACCAGACGTTGGACGGTCTGTTACATTTACAGTGAAGTAATGTGAAACTTCCCATAATTACACAAATGATTAAACTCCATTTAATCCATTAACTTTTGAAATCATAAGTGATGCTAAAGAAGCAGTTCTTTAGCTTGGTCATTGTTTACGCCTGCTTTCTGAAACCAGAAATCCAGTGACACCTGACCCAGCATCCTGCAGACCAGAGCCAACAGAACAGTCAGACTACATACTACCTTGAAACGCAGTAATCAGTACGCACTGCATAGTACATTCACAGGTAGTATGTAACAGGTGGTTTCGAAAACAGCCTGTGCCTCCATACTGACGTCATGGCAGTGACATGTCACTTATGACCAAACCTGACAGATAAATTTACCCAAAATGTGGGCTCATGCAGGAAGTTGTGATAAAAGGCAAGGATTATTAAAACAGGCAATGGTCAAACAAGAGAAAAACTCACAAGAAAGCTGGAATGAGGTGACATAAGGGAACACACAAGGAACTGGCACCATGAGGGAGAACACACAGGGCTTAAACACACAGACAATCAGAGGATGATGAGACACAGGTGAGAACAAACGGGGCAAGGGAGCACACGGAGGACACAGCATCTGGAACCCAAAGGCTGTTTTTGAAACGGCCTGCTACATACTACCTATAAATGTAGTGTGCAGTAGGTACTGCATACTGCGTTTGAATTTAGTATGTAGTATGACTGTTCTGTTAGATCAGGTCTGCAGGATGCTGGGTCAGACGTCTCTGGATTTCCAGTTTCAGAAAGCAGAAGTAAACAACGACCAAGCTGATAGAGAAACTGCTTCTTTATCATCACTTAGGATTTAAAAAGTTAAGAAGTGGTTTATATCATAGACTGTATAAAATATGGACGTAGTATCCGTGACGCCGCCCATCTGTTTCGGAAGCGCATAATCATTTGAACACAGACACAAAAGCATGCTGGTTTATCTTCCTTTAACTTTGTGTTGGAGAACAAAGACAGCCACTGTCGCTTGTTGCTGAGGGGACACTCACACACATTGTCACCCGTGCAGTTTTGCCAGGTGGTTGTCTTGCTTCCTGCATTCTGAGGGGCCAAGCACTCCACTTATTGTGATAATAATGGAGCACTGCCATTGGTGCATGCTGCCCATTGTGAAGCTAAGCTCTCAATAATCTACATGGGGGTATTTAGCCATTTGGAATGCTTGCAGATAGACAGATTTGCGGTGGCTAAATATAGGCTAGTTTAAGGATTTGAATGCTAATGAGGATTCTTTAGGTTTTTTTTTTTTCACCTGCAGACATTGAGATGATAATGAGGAATCCTCCAACCAGCTGCCCTGTGGTTGAGTTTTAGAAAGTGACCCTCATCGCTAACACTGTGGAAGAGGAGGAAGAGACTGACTCAGTGTTGGTGTCTGACTGCAGCTTCAGCATGATCAATCAATGACTCCTTCACTCTTCTCCTCTCTGACTTCTCCTCCTCTTCCTCCTGTTTCTGTCTCCTTTTAGTTGGTGCTACCGGAGTACTCCATCCATGGACTCTTTTGCATCATGTTCCTTTGTGCCCAAGAGTGGCTGACTGTGGGTCTCAACATCCCCCTGCTTTTCTACAACACATGGAGGTAACTAATTAATTCTGTACATGTGCGTGCGTGCGTGTGTGTGTGTGAGTGAGTGTGTTTGGTGTGTGTGCATCCTCGACTTCAGGGTTTATATCCTGGCCTCTGAAGAGTTGACAGAGAAAGGAAAATCTGAAAAGAGTGGTGTGCACGAGAACAGAAAACAACACAGATATGACCTCTCTCCACTCCAAATAAAGTCTTGGGTGTGTTGCTTGCCAGACTGTAAACACTCTGCACCTCAAGGAGAGGAGGTCTTGGCTCTGATATCCTTCATCTCTAAAGGATCACGATCACTACTTTCATCCAAAAGCCTAAAATCAGTCTGTCTGCTCAGAGGCTTTACTCTCTATAGCTAACCTTTCTTGCCATCCTAATGTTCCACTCTAAACGATACATTAAAGAGGTGTATTATGCTAACTCTAAGACATTACATCATCCTTCTGGTACCTTTGTAGTAGCTTTATATAATTACCACTCAAATAATCTGAACTTATCTTAAAGCTGGGGTTGGTAGTCTCGGAAAACCAGCATGAATTTGAATGTAGCATTTCCTCATGACTCCGTCTAACCCCTCCCCCCTTCCCCTTGGAGCTCATCCGAAATGCCCCCCCCCCCCCCCCACCGCTCACATGCACGAGCGCCGCTGACTTGCGACCATATGATGGTGACCGATTCAAAACCGGTCCTCACCAAAACATTCTCATAGTGAAAGTTATAAACACAAACAAACATGGCTGCTGTTAGCACTCACAACTGTCATGCTAGCATTATCCAGTTGTACTGGTGACACGATATCAGGAGAAAAGTTATAACACATATATAATACTGTAACAGCTCTACTGTTTGTTAAACGTGTTCAGTGTAGATGTTCTTATTTCCTACAGTGTTGACAGTCAGTGAAGGCATCAGGAGAGGTGTAGAGAGTGTGAGCTGGAGAGAAGAGAGACAAGAGGAGAAGTTCTTCATTCATTCAAACATTGATTGTTGTTTTGTTGGTTGTCGTGATCACGGCCGACAGTGACCGGTTATTAAAGCTCAACGTGTTCACCAATCGACTCGTCATCCCTACAGCGTCCAGACGGACACTACAGTACATCTACATTTCTGTAGGACTTAGTAAATGTCATTAATTATTCTGCTTATCAGAGCCCCGTGGTGAGAGCTTTTTAGACTCTGATCCGGACTACAGTCCTGAGCAAAGCACCTCATCGGGTCAGAGGGGACAGGCCCGAGGTGGAGCGAGAGGGGCAGTCAGTAGAGTCAGGGGAAGCAGAGGCAGGGGACGGGGACGAGGAGTGCAGGCTGGGGAAATGTACGCGCAGGAGGCGGGCAGAACGGCAGGACAAGATTTGATTGGTTTCAAATTTTGGGACCCAAAAACAGTGATTGGTTGGTGTTTTCCCAGGTTTACTCCGGCTGTAGATAGCAGCTTTTTTCACCTCTTTTTTAAGAACACATTATGTATTGATTACCATCAGGACATAACGATCATTTTAACCAGTATAACAAAAAGTGGATCTAAATCTGACTACCAACCCCAGCTTTAACAGATCTCAGCCCCTCATTTCAGCCTCAGCTTAATTTTACCTACTGTAAGGGCCAAGTTACGTTCATACATGTTAAAAGTAAATAAATAATCTGTATAATTTTGGGTTGAAAGTTCATCTTTATTTTGGGATTTCATTATATAAGTAAAGTTATAAAATGTGTTAAAAATCAGCTTAAAGTAATTTGATTTCATTCATGTGGATTTTCCATACAGATAATAATTTGACATAGTGTGGTCTAGACCTCCTATGTTTGTAAAAGCGTTTTGAGATAACGTTTGTTGTGATTTGGCGCTATACAAATAAAGATTGATTGATGATGATTGATTGATAAAAGCATCATGGTATTGCTGTTTCATCAGTGAGTTACGTTACTGTCGCTTTAAGACAGAGAGAGAGCTCTTTAGTGTTGAGGTAGGGTGAGACTGAGGCAGACAGTTGAGGATCAATTAAGGACCGAGCCACATGGTTTCTTTACCGTAGTATAATTTTTTTGTTTAGGAAAACTTGACTTTGAATCATCCAGTAAGATTGTTTAACAAAACCGTGGATTAAAGGAATTTGTTTTATCAGTTTTACTTCAGAGTCCTGTGGGAGTTTGTTCCTCTTCAAGTGAACGTAGACAAGTAAATCCAAGGCTTTGATCTTCAACCCACCACACCTACCGTCTCTTTAAGGCACTCCAGAAGCTTCCACCACAGTTGCCATACTACAAAGTTGTATTTCTTAATTAAGTGTCAGTGTCTAAAATCCAAAAATCCCCAGCAGAAGAATCAATCAATCAATCTTTATTTATAAAGCACCAAATCCCAACAAACGTTCTCCTCAGAGTCTTTCCAAACAGAGCAGGTCTAGACCGTACTCTATGTTCTATTATTAACAAAGACCCAACATCAAGACAGGATCAAATCCAGTCCCATCTTCCAGACAGGACTCAGTCTGATCTCATCTTAATCCACCATGAGCAGAGCACTTTGCAGCATTTAGCAAGTTACAGTGGCAAGGACAAACTTCCTTTAACAGGCAGAAACCTCCAGCAGGACCAGACTCATGTTAGACACACATCTGCTGTGACCGTGTTGGAGAGAGGGATAGAGGGAGATGAAGAGAGAGAGATGATAGTGGAGAGACGGATAGTAGTAGTTGTAGCAGCTGGAGTCTGGCATGTCCACAGCAGCAGAGATCCAGAGGAACCTACGAGACAAGGGAGCTCAGGGACTCCAGAAAGGTCTATGGTTAGTGACTTTAATGGGACAGGGAGACTTACTGTGACTCTCATGATATCAGAAAATCTCACCTCACTCTTGCAGGCACAACCTGGGATTACTCCAGCACTAGTTTACCTCACAGTCTGAAACTTTGCCCAAATTATTAGTTTTTGTTTGTAAAATATAAAGAAGCATAACATCACCTCTTAAATATGTTTGACAACATGGTGGGGATGTCTACCTTCTATTTTTATGGCTGCTCGTGACCAATGTTGTGAGCAAAATGTGTAATATATAGAAGAGCACATCAAGGTTCTCTCCTAGCTCCAGCCCTCAGAGTCAGCGTCTGAAAAATGGGTCACCAGTCAGTGATATCCCCCTTTTCTTTGGCTTCTCCATCTTTGTCTGCTTTTCTCTTTGTTGCTGCTCTTTCCACCAGTGTGGGTTTGATGTAGACTGCTGAAGGGGAGAGGAGAGGAGAGGAGAGGAGAGGAGAGGAGAGGAGAGGAGAGGAGAGGAGAGGAGAAGAGAGGAGAGGAGAGGAGAGGAGAGGAGAGGGTAAAAAACATCTCGCTGTCTTATTAATTGGAGATTGTGCCAGATGCCCAACAGCTACAGATGCTGCCTTCTGCACAGCTGAAAGATGAGAAGACAATGAGGGAAGGGAGAGTATAAGACAGAGATGGAGGAGGCTGGAAAATGAAAGAGGAAGTAGCAGGAGGCGGTACTGTGAGGCGAGAGAGAAAGCCTGTGAGTGATAGGAGAAATATCTAATATTGACAAGGTGATTCAGAGGAGAGTGAGGAAGAGGAAGACACTGACAGTGAGCTGTTACAGCGTAAAACATCATCACATCAACAAATAAGGACCAGTGTGTGAGCATATGTGTGTGGATTCATGCTAGCTTATGAATTCACATTTCCAGAGCCTGCATATGTTTTTGAGGAGGTTCTGCTCTCAGGCCAGATTCACACCTTTGCCGGGCAGCAGGCATCGAACAATCTGTTGTTATGAGGTGATGCTGAGAGGTGTCTGCAGAGCAAAGGCTGAGCTTTGGAGAGCTGTGCTTTGGGCTCCTCTATTTACCTCTCCTGCTCTAATCTTTGTATCTGCAGATAGGTTTACCATCATGCTCAAACTATAAGACTTCTTTTGTGTTACTTGCACCGACTAAAGGTGTATTGAGGAGCTTTAAAAAACACTCTCTGATAATAACTATTTCCCATAACTTCATGCTAAACAAACATTATCCCGCTTATTACCCGGCTACTAACCTAAGATACAAACCCGTTGTTTTTAAAATCATTGATTAAAGATGATTTTAGTGATTCCTCGTCAGTGATCGTTCCATGGTGATGGATTCTTCTCTGCCTGTTGTGGTGGATTGAACATGAAACTGTCCTCATTCAGCTCTCCTTCTTCTCTGAGCTCTGTGGTTCACACACCTTTAAAAAGAAACTAATGTCACAACTTTGAACCCTGCTGCTATCATCACCACCACTCATGGTTTAACTTTCTTTGGAGAGATCACTAACCTAAAGTTTCTCTCACCTGCTCCGCTCCTTCATCATATTGATGGACAGGATCCAATTTGAAAATGTCCTTAGCCTGCTGATTTAGCAATGCTAACCGAAGCTAACCTCACCTTGCGGTCGATGGTGTCAACAAGCAGAAGCTAAATGTGTCTGAACTCTTTTCTGTGGATTGATTTGACATGGCGTGTGATCAGTTTGTCTCTGGTGTTGCTCATGTTAGAGAAAGTTAATAACCATTGTCAAAGGGTTTTGACCAATCAGCACACCCGGAAGGTCAGTAAGAGAGCCGGGTAATTAAGTCAGGGATAATGTATGGTTAGCAGGTTGTTAAAGGAAAAATCAATCAATCAATCAATCAATCAGTCAGTCAGTCAGTCAGTCAGTCAGTCAGTCAGTCAGTCAGTCAGTCAGTCAGTCAGTCAGTCTGTCTGTCTGTCTGTCTGTCTGTCTGTCTGTCTGTCTATCTATGTATCTTTATTTGTATAGCGCCAAGAAACAACAAACATTATCTCAAGACTCTTCCAAACAGAGCAGGTCTAGACCACTCTATGTCAAATTATGAACAGAGACCCAACACCAAGACAGGATAAGACTCAGTCTGACCCCTACTTAATCCACCATGAGCATTGCACCTCACAGTATTTAGCTAGTTACAGCGGAGAGGACAAACTTCCTTTAACAGGCAGAAACCTCAAGCAGAACCAGACTCATGTTAGACAGCCATCTGCTGAGACCGAGTTGGGTCTAGAAAGAGGGATAGAGGATGAAAGCTATGAACATGTGAATGTGAGAGTGGAGTGAAAGGAGAGGCTGTGGCTCTGTTTGAAATGCTTCTTACCTGATGGTTGATCTGTGCGTTTTTATAAATCTCTAATGTTAAGATTTGGAGCGACACTTTTTTTGCCACCTGACTGTTCTCCTCTTGTCTATGATGTTATCTTTGATCGACTCTTTGGATGTCTTATTTTGTGGATTTGAAGCTAAGCTTGCTCTCCCTCAGTCATTTTGCATCTCTTCTATAAATACATACATATACATTCAGTAATCCATTCAGAACCTTCTGTCACACTGATCATACATCCGGATGCTTCTGAACTAAAGTAACTGAAGTCTTCATGCGTGCATGACTCATGACGGAGACGAGGTGAATGTACATTTTAACGATGACAACAAAATCATTCCATAGTCATGAACCATCAGTGATCATTATCCAGAACGGCCATACATAAACCATCTGTGGGTTTGGATCACAACAGACCACATGCAGAATGATGGAGGCTTCCTG